>NW_007025381.1:0-4403 GCF_000164805.1 Carlito syrichta
TTTCAAATCAGGCAAGACAGAAACCAGTCTCTTATGCAACCTCCACACAAGCCAGAATGGTACAAGCAATTTCACACTTTTCTTTCCATCCCATGGCAGGAACTGGGAATTGGGTATTTTCCTCTTGACCATACCACATCGTGTTAAAGAAGAGATGGAAATAGGGCAAGTCAAATGCTATGAGATTTCCTACTGTTTTGAATGAGTTTTTTTTTTTTTCTTCTTGATTAGGCATTTGCTTTATAGCAAAAAATCTTCTTAATTGGTTTTTTTAATTCTAACAAACCTACTTTGGTCCATATATTGTTTTTTAGTTTACACTTTTTTGGTGGTGGTGAGGACCTGGAGCTCTCTAGTCTGCCTTTTTTAAACATATCTTTGATAAATCACATAAGTTAATAAAATCAGAAAAAGAGAAAATTTTGAAATGTAAAGGAACAATATCTTCAGAATAACAATTTGGACAATGACATGAATATTTATCTTTCCCTTTTAGCAAAAATGTTTCCACGCTATAAATAGAGCTCTGTGTCTCAGAGAATACCAAAACAGAGATATTTTAATATTGGAACACTTCTTAGTGTTCAGATTTATCCACATATGCTTGGCTTCTGAACAATATCTCACTTCAGAGTTAATCATTTATTACCTATTTCCAAAAAATATCAGTAGCTTCCAGTTGGCATAATTGTCAACTGCTAGCGTTTAAAATAATGCAATATAATTTAATGTCTCACTGTGCCAAACTTCTTTAGATTTGCATCCAGATGCAGGTACTGTCCCAAATTCTCTCTTGGCTGGACTTTCTCTTCTCATATTCTGTTCAATGAAGGTCCTCAAGCCTTTTCTCCCCATAGCGGAGTTGCTGTGAAAAAGTGGCATGAGATCCTCCCTATTTGTTCATTGTCTTGATCCTTCCTGAATCTAATTGATGGGGCAATTCCACACAGTGCAGTATCACTGCAACTTTGCCATTCCCAGAACACTTGGAGGCATCCAGGTGAATCTGTATTAATTATCAGTTGAAAGAAGTTAACACAAAATAACAATTAGAAGCATGTAATCAAGGCAAACCCTTTGGGTCCCCTCTCACTGGGGTAGCTTCTCTGTCTTCTCAATAAATCCTGCTTTCTCACTTAAAACAAACAAACCCAAAACACGTGAGCATGGACATAAGAAGTAGAATAATAGGCACTGGAGACTTGAAAGGGTGAGAAGGTGGAATAGGGGTGAGGAATTAAAAATTACTTAATGGCTACAATATGCATTGTTTGGGTGACACATACACTAAAACACCAGACTTCACCACTATGCAATATATCAGTGTAAAAAAACTGCACTTGTACCTTTCAAGTGTATACAAAAACGTATGTGAAAGAAATTTTTTGTTTCCTCTATGTAAATGACACTATCCTCAGCTATTTTTTAAGCATTTTTCTTTTATAAACTTGTGCTCAAAGATTATGAAGTCATGTTTATTAGAGATTTAAAGCATGATATACATTAGAATACATTGTATTTAAGCAAAGAAGTGATTCTATACCACTACCTAAATTGGACATATGCAGTTTGATGCATGTCAAGATTTAAACAATTTATATATATACTGTGTGAATACATAGTAGCACTTTCAACTCGGATTCTTCAAGAACAATCCCCAAATTTAAATATCAAATAATGATGGAATGCAATAAAAAAGAGATTACCAAGAACACTCACACAGCAAGACGATGGAATTCAATTGATCCACTGCATAGTGAGGTGCATTGTGATTCAGGAAATCAAGGATCAAGTGGCTTCATCCAAGGATAATACTCTTTTTGGAAAAGCAAATGAGCAGATTTAAATAAAGTAGTTCAAAAAATTTAGATTTCTAAATTTTCAAAAAATTTAGATTTCTAAATGTATCTCATGGCATCAGACATACATTCTTTAAGATAAATTGTGAGATTAACAAGTGACACTGTCCTTGATCATATTAGGATGAGATTCCAGGCATCTTTAAGCACATCATGGTGGTAACAAATTGGAAGAAACTTCAACATTTAGTATAAGGATCACTGCAAACTAGTTCAAAGTTAGAAGAGGAAGAAAAATTACAGAAACATCTCCCTGTAGCATCATAATTGCTAATTGCATACATTTAGCACTTGATTTTACAGATGAAAAACAAAATGTTTTATTTATTCTATTCATAGATAAAAACAGGAATAGAGAATTTAAATGACTCACCAAATTGATACAGTAATTATGTGTTGAACACGTAACCCAGATCTGACCCAATTTCATAGGTCTTTTTATTCTACATTCTACTTCTCAGAAACAGAAATGCTTCCTACCCACCCTCAGCCAAAGTGATGAAAACATTAAAATTAGACCCTATGTGTATATTTGAGATTTTCTACATGTTACATGACTTATTTAGAAATAATTTGACAAAAGTGCATTCTTTTTTTAAGCAGACATTATTTGAGTGTCTATTATAACATGTCCCTGGGCCTGAATATTGTCTTTATAGTTATTTAAAGTAATGAGTAAGCAGAAGCAAATATTAATTAACAGTTTACATAAAATAAAGTAGTAAGTGTTGGGTAATGAGTGCACCTCTAATTAACTTAACATAGTAGATCATTGAGGTAAATGTTATTCTAGCCTTTTAGTAGATAAACAGATGAAATCTCTGAAAGGTTAAATAATATTGTCAAGGTCACATAGCAGATAGTTGACCCAAACTCAAATCAGCAATGACTGAGACTCCCTTAGCTTTGAGCCATATCACACTGAGTAATAAGATCTCACAGTCTCACTAATAGAAAAGTTGTTGACACATACAAATTCAATTGTTCATAAAAAAAATAGCAAATCAATTTACAAACAGATTAGTTATCTCGAAATAAAATATATTTGAACGTGCAATGATGATTATCTTGGGAACAAAGAGAGTAAATGTAGTGGTTTACCAGTCATTATGTATGGGTTTCTACCTATTAGAAATGAGACATAACAACAAAATATATGGGAGGCTTTTAAATGAATATTCCCAATCCAGTTCATTACACACAAGACTAAACATTTCAGTCCATTCCATAATCCATCACTCATGGCCATTTGCACTCCTGAAGTTATGAGGAGAAAAAAATTGCTGCGTGTAGAATATGGTTTCTGCACTCAGACACATCTGGATATTAATTCTAGTTTTTCCATTCACCCATCGTTTCTTTAAACAAGTAATACTGATCCTTAACATCCTAATTTGTAAAATAGGGACAATATGAGCTAGCCATAGTGTATAAAACAATATATAAGATAATGTTCTTAAAAATCCTACACAGGGCCTAACATACAGCAGGCGCTAGATAAATATTAACCACCTCTGCATCTTGCCCTATAATCTCTTATCAACTACTCAATATCCTGGTGACTCAGTTTCCTTATCAATACAAGAGGGATAATAATATGTATCTATGTGTTGGGAATTTTTTTTAAGAATTAAAAAACTTCAAGGAAGTAAAGTGTTTACTATAGTGTTCAGACAGTTTGAGGTCATTGGATTAATGTCAGTCATTATACTTGTTGTGGTTGCTGGTGTTAGAGTTTGCACAGATAAGAAAATCTGAGTGTGAAGGAAATATTAATTGACAGTGCCAGAGGCAGACCCAGGCCAGAACCTGGTACCTCCTGACTGTGAGTTTATTTCTCTTTTCCTCCATCAGGAAGCTTCACTGAAAATTAAAGTTAGTGACAAGAAAATTTAGAGACCTGATTTTGCTGATTCTCATAACTGCTGACTCAAACTGCATGAATCGCTGTAGATGAATAACGGCGTGGCCAGTTTACAAGGAACCTGGCAACACAAATAGGTGTTACTCCTTGGTCAGGGGCATGGAAACCACTACTAATGCTTATGAGCTTGAAGTATAATTATAAACAAGCAGCTGCAGAAAGATTGTTTAGCAAAAAATTACAACCGAATCTTAAGTTTGAGTTTCTAAAAACAGCCTTTTATGAATATGCTACCTTTTCCTCCCGCCACACTCTGCTGGCACTGAGTGGCTCCCTGCACTGCCCTCCACTCAGAGACAGAGAGCGCAGGCTGCTCACATGGGGGTAAAGGTCCGTCAAAGGCTCTACAGAAGTTAAAACAGAACTCTTTGCTGCTGTTGTTGTCTAGCAAAATGTTCCCACTCTACAACTATCCACTTCATCATTGTATTTTATAAACTAGGAAGGCATCTTTTTTTACTTTTTTTAATTTTATTTTTATTTTTTAAATCAATATTTTGTATTATGGTATTTTGTGGTACAGTTAAGGGTTAGGTATACAAATACACTTCATTCAGGCCCCCTTGTTGATAACAGGTGTCTCCCTGTTCCCAGATATTTATACCATTAGTCCCATCCCC
>NW_007025382.1:0-481 GCF_000164805.1 Carlito syrichta
ATGAGTTACTTAAGAGTCACTCTTCAAAGCATATATCATACTTAAACAGTCTGGAATATTTTTCCTGCCCCAAGTTACATAAGATACCATTAAACTATTCCACAACGTAATATGTCTTAGTAAATAGGATTAATTTGAAAATCAAAGGATCCCCAAACTGGGTAAAGTATTTTTTGCAATTTGATACCAGCATATAGGAATTAAATATAAACAAAAAAATTCTTTTAATCAAGGGCAAAAACAAAACAAAATAAAAAGCTGGAATAAGCTGAGTCCTCATTAGTTACACAAATACTTCAGACTATTTGCTATGGTCTAAATGTTTGTGCCCCTTGAAAATAAGTGTTAGCCGGGCTCGGTGGCTCAGCCTGTAATCCCGCGCCTTTGGGAGGCTGAGGTGAGTGGATTGCCTGAGCCCGCGGGTTCGAGACCCGCCTGGGCAGCAAGACCTCATCTCTACAATAAATCAAAAAATCAGCCG
>NW_007025383.1:0-670 GCF_000164805.1 Carlito syrichta
AACCGCAAGCATAGATTTACGCAGCTATGAGTGTATATGTATATATTTTATCCTAATAAGTCTACTCTAAAAATCAAATAGTATCTGTCACACTCTTGAACAAGGAAATGCAGGGCTGCCAAGATGGCGGCCATGGGCTGAAGCAGACAGAGTTTCGGTAATTAACGAAACAAAAGAAAACGTTCTGCCTGGCTAGGGGCAGGGTGACAAAACTATCATGGTAATTTAGTTTCTAATCTTATCCCTAGGGGAAACAGCTTTCGGGAACAAGAGCTGACTACCCAGTCTACCAGGAAATAGAAGTTAAAAAATATCTAGAAAGAAGTAAAACTTAGAAAGACAGAGAAAAATAATTCTGCTATGCACTTTCCATCAGGTGTATTGAGATTTACTTATAAGTTTTACTGCCATGTATGCACACTGGTCACTAATCACGCGCCAATATTATAGGTATAACTGATATCCTATGTCAGAGGCGATCTTCCAGATGGCCTTTACAGGCCTCAGCCATGTAGCTATAGATGTTGGCTCTCAACAAGCCAGTTAGCTAGCTCACATAGCTAGCTGACTTAGCTAGCTGGCTAACAAGATAGCTAGCTGAATTAATGAGTTGGTTAATGAGTTAGATAACTGTTTTAACTAGTTTGTAAATGAGTTAAATAGCTGACTT
>NW_007025384.1:0-725 GCF_000164805.1 Carlito syrichta
ATTAGAGAGTATTTTGAACTGAATAAAAATGAAACTGTAGTGCATTACCATATGTGGGAAGCTGCTACACACCATTACTTAGAGGGATATTTATAGAACTAAATGCCTATAATAAAAAAGAAGAAAAGTCTCAAATTGATGACCTCAGCTTACATATCAAGAAACTACCAAAAAAAAAAAAAAAAAAAAAAAGACAAATGAAATCCAAATCATGGAGAAGATAGGAAAGAATGAAGATTGGAGTAGAAATAAATAAAATTGGAAACAGAAAAACAACAGAGAAAATCAATGAAACAAAAAGCTAGTTCTTAGAAAAAGTCAATATTATCAAATATACTCAGACCAGACTGATCATGAATAAAAGAGTGAAGGCACAAATTACCAACAGCAAGAATGAGGGAGGTAACATCACTAAAAATTCTATAGAGATTTTAAAAAGAAGGAATATTATAAACAGCATTATTACAATAAATTGGACAACTGAGATGAAAAGGACAAATGTCATGAAAGACACAAATGATCACATTTCACTCAAGAGGAACTAGAGAACCTAAACAGCCTATCTATTAAAGAAAAAAAAATTTGTAGTTAAAAGTTGTCAAACACACACACACACACTCTCTCTCTCTCTCTCTCTCTCTCTCTCTCTCTCTCTCTCTCTCTCTCCAGGGCCAGATGGCTTCACTGGTGAATTATACCCCATATTTAATGAATAAGTACTAGCA
>NW_007025385.1:0-4784 GCF_000164805.1 Carlito syrichta
GTACAGCTTAGTCATGCTTAAAGCAGCAGCTTGTTTCAGCCCTTCTTTGATCATTAGCTCACAGAACTAGTTGTTTGAATAAGATGATAGCTGCTTGTAACCTCTTGGCTAATGCTTTCACAGGATTTGTTTTCCAGGTATATGAAGTCAGGCTGACCTGATGATCTATAGTGATAAACTTTCCATTACTGTCCACCAGTATCCTGTCGGAAGTCACAAGATACAGGTTGCCCTAACAACCTCAAGGCACCTTATTAATCTTGTCAGCACTTAAGAACACAGCTGATGGGAAAGTTTTTATCTATTCCCTATGTCCCAATAAAAGCTCTGACCTTAAAAACTCCTGCATCCAAAACCCTGGGCATAGGCCCCTTTCTATCTGTCTAACATGGATAATCAATTTTTTTGCTTTTCTGTCCCAAATCTCTGCATTATCCCACAGCACCGGCCTACTTTGCCTCAGTTTACCCTTTCATATGCTGTGAAATGGAGTCTAAATCTATCAACCAGGCTGGAGTGCAGTGGCAGGATCATGGCTCCTCGCAACCTCAAACTCTTGGGCACAGGTTATCCTCCCACCTCAACCTCCTGAGTAGCTGGTGCTACATGCACATACCACTATGCTCAGCAAATTTTTTTTTTTTTTAGCAGAGGCAGTCTCACCCTGTTTCCTAGGTTGGCCTCAAACTCATGGGCTCAAGTGATCTTCCCGACTCAGTCTCCAAAATGCTGGGATTACAGGTGTAAGCCACTGAGCCTGGCCAGAAAAATATAGTTAACCTACTAATTCAGTTAGAATTGATGAAAAGGCTTAATAAACTGCATTTGTAGATGGGACCAGATATTATACAGAGGTTCTTAAGAGTGATTTTCACCCAGGCTTGGTGGCTCAGCCTGTAATCCTAGCACTTTGGGAGGCCGATGCGAGTGGATCACCTGAGCCCATGGGCTTGAGACCTACTCGGGCACCTTGACCAAACCTCATCTATACAATAAATAGATAAATAATTACTTGGATGTAGTAGCACATGAATGTACTTCCAGCTACATGGAAGGCTGAAGTGGAAGGATTGCCGGAATCCAGCAGGTTGACAATGGTGTGGCCATGAGTGTGCAACTCCACCCCGGCCTCAGCGACAGAGTGAAACTTCAACTCCAAAAAACAACAACAACAACAAAAATTAACTGTCAAGTGTTCTAAGTTAAAAATGGATAAAGGGAAGAATGAGGTTTGCAAAACTAAATTTAGCAGGTTACAAAATTGGGTTGGAGCCAAGCACAGTGGCTCATACCTGTAATCCCAGCACTTTGGGGGGCAGAAGTAAGAGAACTGCCAGAGCCCAGGGGTTCAAAACCAGCCTGGGCAACTTGGCAAGGCCTGGTCTGTACAATAAACCAAATTATCCAGGTATGGTGATACCAGCTACTCAGGAGGCAGAGGAAGAAGGATGACCTAAACCCAGAAAGTCAAGGTTGTGGAGGCCTTGAGCAAGCCACTGCACTCAACCCTGGGTGACACAGTGAAACCACAACTCAGAAAAAAAATTTAGAGAAAAAACAAAAAATTGACTGGAAATTATAATATCAAAATATTAAATCCTAATACTTTAATTTATTTTATTTATTTATTTTTTGGTCACAGTCTCACTCTATATCCCAGACTGGAGTGCAGTGTCATGCTCATGGCCACTGCAGCCTCGGTCTTCTGCTGGGCTCAAGAATCCTTCTGCCTCAGTTTTCCAAGTAGTTGGAATGATAGGCAAGCACAGCCATGACAGGCTATTTTTTAAATTGATTGTAGAACTGAGGTCTGACCACTCCATTGCTCAGACTGGTCTCAAACTCATGGGCTCAGGAAATCCTCTCTCCTCTGCATGCCAAAGTGCTGGGATGACAGGCATGAGCCAACTTAACCAGCTAAAGTGGACATTTTAATACTAAAAAAAGAGCCTGTCATGGTGGCTTATGACTGACAGCCCAGAGCTTTGAGAGGTCAAAGTGAGAGGAGTACCTGAGTCCAGGGGTTCGAGATCAGTTTGGGCATTTGGCGAAACCTTGTCACTACAATAAAAATCAAAATAGTAGCCAGGCATGGAGGTGCAGGCCTGTAGTTCCACCTACTTGGAAGGCTGAGGCAGTGGGATTGCCTGAACCCAGTAGGTCAGGACTGTGGTGGCCGTGAGCGTGCCCCTGCCCTGCAGCCTGGGCAACAGAGTGAGACTCTAACCCCCAAAAAAGTTAATGTCAAGTTTTCTAGACTTATAGAGGGATAAAGGGAAGAATGAGGCTTGCAAAACTGAGCTTAGGAGGTTACAAAATTGGGTTGGAGCCAGGCACAGTGATTCATGCCTGTAATCTTGGTACTTTGAGGGGCAGAGGCGAGAGGATTACCTGAGCTCAGGGGTTTGAGATAGACTGGGGAACTTGGCAAAACCTCATCTATACAATAAACCAAATTAGTCAGGTGTGATTTTTCCAACTACTCAGAGTCGGAGGAGGAAATATCAACTAAACCCAGCAGGCTGAGGCTGTGGTGGCCATGATCATGCCACTGCACTCTAACCTGGGCGACAGAGTGAGAACCCAACTCAGAAAAAACAAAGAAAGAAAGAAAGGTTGGGATGGAACTTAAAATATCAAAAACTTGAATCTGAATTCTTTAATTATTTTTTCAGTCACTGTTGCACTCTGTGGCCCAGGCTGGAGTGCAGTGGCATGCTCATGACCACCATAGCTTGGTGCTAGGCTCAGGTGATCCTCCTGCCTCAGTCATCCCAGCAGTAGAAACTACAGGTGTAAGCCAAAAACATAACTGAAAATACAGGCGTGCATCACCATGCTTGACTAGTTTTTTATTTATTGTAGAGTGAAGGTCTGGTTGAGTTGCCAAGGCTGGTCTCAAATCCCTGGGCTCAGGCAATCCTCTCGCCTCTGCCTACCAAAGGGCTAGGACGACAGGCATGAGCCACCTCACTCAGCTAAAGCAGATATTTTTTTAAAATGGCCACACTTGGTGGCTCATGCCTGTCATGCCAGTATTTTGGGAGGCCAAAGTGACAAGATTGTGAGTCCAGGTGTTCGAGACCAGTTTGGGCAACTTAGAGACACCTTGTCTCTAAAATAAAAATCAATGTATTAGCTGGGTATGGTGGTGCATGTCTGTAGTTCCAGCTACATGGGAGCTGAGGTGGAAGGATTGCCTGAGCCCAGAGGTTGAGCCTGCGGTGGCCATAAGCCTGCCAGTGCATTCCAGCCTGAGCAACAGAGTGAGAACACAATTCAGAAAAAGAAAGAAAAAAAGATTTGGCTGGAATTTATATCAAAAAATTGAATCCTAATTATTTGACTTTTTTGTTTGTTTTTGCCTGTCTCACTCTGTTTTTGCTCAGGCTATAGTACAGGGGCATGCTCATGGCCACCATAGCCTCAGTTCTGGGCTCTGGTGATCCTTCCCAGTAGATGGACTTACAGGCTTTAGCCTACAAAGTAGCTGAAAATACAAGCATGCAACACCATGCCCACCTAGTTTTTATTCACTGTAGAGCTGAGGTCTTGTCAAGTTGTCAAGGCTGGGTTCCAATCCCTGGACTCAGGCAATCCTCATGCCTCTGCATGCCAAAGTTCTGGATGACGGACGTGAGACAACTCACCCAGTAAAGCAGACATTAAAAAAAAAAAGAGGGCCTGGCATGGTGGCTCAAGTCAGGTATCCCAGCATTTTGAAAGGCCAAGGTGAGAGGATTGTCTGAGTCCAGGTATTCAAGATCAATTTGAGCAATTTGGTGAGACCTCATCTCTACAATAAAAATCAAAATAATAGCCAGGCATGGTGACCTATTCCTGTAGTTCCAGCTACTTGGAGGGTGAGGTGGAAAGATTGCCTGAATGCAGTAGGTCGAGGCTGTGGTGGCTGTCAGAATGCCTCTGCATTCCAGCCAGGGCAACAAAGTGAGAACAAATCTCAGAAAAAAAAAAAGAATGAATGAAAGATTTGGCTGGAATTTTTATCAATAAATTGAATCTTAATTCTTTCTTTCTTTTTTTTTCCAGCCTCACTTAATTGCCCAGGCTGGAGTACAGTGGCATGCTCATGGTCACTGTAGCTTCAGTTCTGGACTCAGGAGATCCTTCTGCCTCAGTCTTCCCAGTAGTGGGAACTACAGGCTTTAGCCTACAAAGTAGCTGGAAATACAGGCAGGCACCATCATTACCACCTAGGTTTTTATTCATTGTAGAGCTGAGGCCTTGTCAAGTTGTGCAGACTGGTCTCGAAACCCCTGGGCTCAGGCAATCCTCTTGCCTCTGCCTACCAAAGTGCTGGGATGACAGTCCTGAACCACCTGACCCATCTAAGCAGACATTAAAAAAAAAAAGAGGGCCAGGCATGGTGGCTCATGCCAGGCACCCCAGCATTTTGGAAGACCAAGGTAAGAGGATTGTCTGAGTCCAGGTATTCGAGATCAGTTTGAGCAATTTGGTGAGACCTTGTCTCTACATCAAAAATCAAAATAATAGCCAGGTATGGTGGCACATGCCTGTAGTTGCAGCTACTTGGAAGGTGAAGTGGAAAGAATGCCTCAGTTCAGTAGGTCAAGGCTGCGGTGGCTGTCAGAACGCCATGGCATTCCAGCCAGGGCAACAGAGTGAGGACAAATCTCAGGAAAAAAAAGAAAGAATGAATGAAATATTTGGTGGGAATTTTTATTAATAAATTGAATCCTAATTCTCTCTCTCTCTCTCTCTCCCCTTCCTTCCTTCCTTCCTTCCTTCCTTCCTTCCTTCCT
>NW_007025385.1:4804-10833 GCF_000164805.1 Carlito syrichta
AAATACCATCAGGCACCACCATTACCGCACAGTTTTTTATTCATTGTAGGACTAAGGTCTCGTCAAGTTGTACAGACTGCTCTCAAAGCCCTGGGCTCCGGCAATCCTCTCGTCTCTTCCTGCCAAAGTGCTGGAATGACAGTCCTGAAAGGTTGGGCATGGTGGCTCATGCCTGGGAGGCATTTTGGGAGGCCAAGGTGAAGGATTGCCTAAGTCCAGGTGTTCAAGACCAGTTTGGGCAATTTGGTGAGACCTCGTCTCTACAGTAAAAATCAAAACAATAGCCAGGCATGGTGGCGCATGCCTGTACTTCCAGCTACTTGGAGGGAGAGGTGGAAGGATGGCCTGAGCGCAGCTGGTTGAGGCTATGGTGGCCATGAGCTTACCACTGTATTCCAGTCTGGGCAACAGAGGGAGAACCCAACTCAGAAAAAAAAAAAAAATGAAAGAAAGACAGATTTGGCTAGAATTTATATCAAAAAATAGAATACTAATTCCTTATTTTTTAAAAATCTATCGCAATGTGTTGTCCAAGCCGGAGAGCAATGATATGTGCATGGCCACCACAGTCTTGTTCTACTTGGCTCAGGTGTTCCTTCTAACTCAGTCTTCCCAGTAGTTGTAACTACAGGCTTTAACCTACAAAGAAGCTTAAATGCAGGCATGCATAACCATGCCTTGCTAGTTGTTTTATTTATTGTAGAGTAGAGGTCTTGCCTAGTTGCCCATGCTGGTCTCGAAAACCTGGGTTCAGGCAAACCTCCTGCTCTGCCTGCCAAAGTGCCGGGATGACAGGTGTGAAACACCTCACCTGGCTAAAGGGGCATTTTAAAAAAAGGCCAGGCTGGTGGCTCATGCCTGTCATTCCAGCATTTGGGAAGCCAAAGTGAGAGGATCGCCTGAGTCCAGGTATTCGAGACCAGTTTGAGCAATTTGGTGAGATCTTGTCTCTACAATAAAATTCAAAATATTAGCTGGGCAGGGTAGTGCACGCTTGTAGTTCCAGTTACTTGGAGGGTGAATCAGAAGGATCACCTGAGCCCGGTTGGTGGAAGCTGTGGTGGTGGTGAGCATGCCTCTGCATTCCAACCTGGGCAACAGAGTGAGGACTCATCTCTGAAAAACAAAGAAAGAAAGAATGAAAGATTTGGCTGGAATTATTATCAAAAAATTGAATCCAAACTCTTTATTTTTATTTTTTTTTAGCCAGTCTCACTTGTTGGGCATCTGGAGAGCAGTGGCATGCTCATGTCCACCACAGCCTCGGTCAGTTTGGCTCAGTCAATCCTCCTGCCTCAGTCTTTCCAGTAGCTGGAAGCACAGACTTTAACCTAAAAAGAAGCTGTAAATACATTCATGCACCACCCTACCCAGCTAGTTGTTTTATCTTCTGTAGAGCAGAGTTCTTTCTTAGTTGCCCAGGCTGGTCTTGAAGCCCTAGGCTCAGGCAATTCTCTCGCCTCTGCCTGCCAAAGTGCTGGGATGACAGGCTTGAGCTACTTCATGAAGCAAAAGTGGACATTTTACAAATAAAAATTTAAAAGGGCCAGGTGTGGTCACTCATGCCTATCTTCCTAGCATTTGGGGAGGCCAAAGGGAGAGGATTGTCTGAGTCCAGGTGTTTGAGACCAGAATGGGCAATTTGGTGAGAACTCGTCTCTTCAATGAAAATCAAAATATTATTTGGATAGGGTGGTGCACGCCTGTAGTTCCAGTTACTTGGAGGGTGAAGTGGAAAGATTGCCTGAGTGCAGTAGGTCAAGGTTGCGGTGGCTATCAGAATGCCACAGCATTCCAGCCAGGGCAACAGAGTGAGGACAAAGCTCAGGAAAAAAAAAAAAGAATGAATGAAAGATTTGGCTGGAATTTTTATCAATAAATTGAATCCTGATTCTATATTTATTTACTTATTTTTTGCCAGTCTCACTGTGTTGCCCAGGCTGGAGTGCAGTGGCATGCTCATGACCACTGCAGCCTCTGGACTAAGGAGATCCTTAGTCCAGAAGGACTAAGGAGATCCTTAGTCCAGAAGGACTAAGGAGATCCTTCTGCCTCAGTCTTCCCAGTAGCGGAAACTGCAGGTAGGCTAACTACAAAGTAGCTGGAAATACAGTCAGGAACCACCATTCCTGCTTAGTATTTTATTCATTGTAGAGCTGAGGTCCCGCTGAGTTGCACACATTGGTCTGGAACCCCTGGGCTCAGGCAATACTCATGCCTCTGCCTGCCAAACTGCTGGGATGACAGGCATGGGCCAGCTCACCCAATATAAAGCAGATTTTTTTTTAAAGTAGGACTGGGCATGATGGCTCATGCCTGTCATCCCAGCACTTTGGTAGGCCAAGGTCAGAGGATTGCCTGAATTCAGATGTATGAAAACAGTTTGGGCAATTTGTAAGACCTCGTCTCTATAATAAAAATCAAAATATTAGCCAGGCATGGTGGCACATGCCTGCAGTTTCAGCTACTTGGAGGGTGAGGCAGAAGGATTACCTGAGCCTGGTAGGTTGAACCTGTGGTGACCTTGGGCATGCCACTGTATTCCAGCCTGAGCAACAGAGTGAGAATCTGACTCATAAAAAGAAAGAAAGAAAGATTTGGCTGGAATTTGCATCAAAAATGGAATCCTAATTCTTTCTTTCTTTATCTTTTTGCCAGTCTCATTCTGTTGCCCAGGCTCAAGAACAGTGGCATGCTCATGGCCACCTCAGCCTTGGTCTGCTTGGCTCCGGTGATCATTCTGCCTCAGTCTTCCCAATAGCTGGAACTACAGGCTTTAGCCTACAAGGTAGCTGGAAATACAGGTATGCACAAACATGCCTGTATTTCCTGGCTAGTTGTTGTTTTTTTATCATAAAGCTGACATCTATCCTAGTTTCCCAGGTTGGTTTGGAAGCCCTGAGCTGAGGCAATCTTCTCACCTCTGCCTGCCTGAACCACCTGAACCATCTAAAGCAGATATATTTTTTTAAAGGGTTGGATGTAGTGGCTCATACCTCTCATGCCAGCATTTTGGGAGGCCAAGGTGAAGGATTGCCTGAGTCCAGGTGTTCGAGACCAGTTTGGGCAATTTGGTGAGACCTCATCTCTACAGTAAAAATCAAAATAATAGCCAGGCTTGGTGGCACATGCCTGTAGTTCCAGCTACTTGGAGAGGTGGAAGGATCACCTGAGCGTAGTTGGTTGAGGCTGCGGAGGCCATGAACATGCCACTGTATTCCAGTCTGGGAACAGAGTGAGAACCCGACTCAGAAAAATAGAAAGAATGAAAGAAAGAAAGAAAGAAAGAAAGAAAGAAATTTATAATCAAAGAATAGAATCCTAATTCTTTAATTTTTTTAGCCTCTCTCACTGTGTTGACCAGGCTGGAGAGCAGTGGCATGCTCATGGCCACTGCAGCCTTGGTCTGCTTTGCTCAGGTGATCCTTCTGACTCAGTCTTCCCAGTAGCTGGAACTACAGGCTTCAGCCTACAAAGTAGCTGGAAATATAGGCATGCACCACTGTGCCTGGCTAGTTTTTTTTTTATTATTATTGAAGAGCAGACATCTTGCTTAGTTGCCCAGGCAGATCTCGAAGCCCTGGCCTCTGGCAATCCTTTCGCCTCTGTCTGCCAAAGTGCTGGGATGGCAGGTGTGAGCCAACAATCCAGCTAAAGGGGACATTTAAAAAATGTGGCTCATGCCTGTCATTCCAAGTTTTGGGAGGCCAAGATGAGAGGATTGTCTGAGTCCAAGTGTTTGAGACCAATTTGGGCAATTTGGTGAGAACTTGTCTCTAAAATAATTATCAACATATTAGCTGGGCATGGTGGTGCACGCCTGTGGTTCTGGCTACTTGGAGGGTGAGGTGAAAGAATTGCCTGAGCCCAGTAATTCACTATTGCGGTAGCCTTTAGTGTGCCACTGCATTCCAGACTGAGCAACAGAGTGAGAACCGGACTCAGAAAAAAGGAGGAAAGAGAAAGAAAGAAAGAAAGAAAGAAAGGAAGGAGGGAGGAAGGAAGGAAGGAAGGAAGAGAAAGAAAGGCAGGCTGGGCTCAAATTTACATCAAAAAATTGAATCCTAATTCTTTAACTTAATTTTTTTTTAGCCAGTCTAACTCTTTTGCCCAGGCTAGAGAGCAGTGGCATGCTCATGACAACTGCAGCCTCTGTCTGCTTGGCTCAGGTGATCGTTCTGCCTCAGTCCTCCCAGTGGCTGGAACTACAGGCTTTAGCCTACAAAGTAGCTGGAAATCCAGGCATGTGCAACCATGCCTGGCTAGTTGTTTTATTTATCGTAAAGCAGAAGTTTAGCCTAGTTTCAGGCTGGTTTGGAAGTCCTGGGCTCAAACAATCCTCTCGCCTCTGCCTGCCAAAGTGTTGGGATGACAGGCGTGAACCACCTCACCCAGCGAAAGCAGACATTTTACAAATAAAAATAAAAAGGGGCCAGGCATGGTGGCTCATGCCTATCTTCCCAGAATTTTGGGAGGCCAAGATGAGAGGATTGCCTGAGTCCAGGTGTTTGAGACCAGTCTGAGCAATTTGGTGAGACCTCGTCTTTATAAGAAAAATCAAAAGATTCGCTGGGCATGTTGGCACATACCTGTAGTTCCAGCTACTTGGAGGGTGAGGCAGAAGGATTGCCTGAGCCCTATAGGTCGAGGCACTGTTGGTCTTGAGCATGCCACTGCATTGCAGCCTGAATAACAGAGTGAGAACCCAACTCAGAAAAAAAAGACAAAGAAAGAAAGAAAGAAAGAAAGAAAGAAAGAAAGAAAGAAAGAAAGAAAGAAAGAAAGAAAAGAAAGGAAGAAAGAAGGAAAGAAAGATAAAGAAAGAATTGACTGGAATTAATATTAAAAAAATTGAATCCTACTTCTTCAATTTTCTTATCTGTCTCACACTGTTGCCCAGGCTGGAGAGAAGTGGCATGCTCATGGCCACCGCATCCTTGGTCTGCTTGACTCAGGTGATCCTTCTGACTCAGTCCTCCCAGTAGCTGGAACTAGTCTTTAGCCAGAAAAGAGACTGGAAATACAGGCTTGCACCACCATGCCTGGCTAGTGGTTTTATGTATTGTAGAGCTGAGGTCTTGTCTAGTTGCCCAGATTTATCTCGAAGACCCTGGGCTCAGGCAATCCTCTCACTCTGCCTGCCAAAGTGCTGGGATGACAGATGAGAGACACCTCATCCAGATAGAGGACATTTTTTTAAAAAAGGCCAGGCTGGTGCTTCATGCCTGTCATTCCAGCACTTTGGGAGAACAAGATGAGAGGATTGTCTGAGTCCAAGTGCTCAAGACCAGAATGGGCAATTTGGTGAGAACTCATCTCTACAATAAAAATAAAAATATTAGCCAGACAGGGTGGTGCACACCTGTATATCCAGCTACTTGGAGGATAAGGTGAAAAGTTCACCTGAACCCAGTAGGTCAATGCTATAGTATCCTTGAGCTTGCCACTGCATTCCAGTCTGAGCAACAGAGTGAGAACCTGACTCAGAAAAAGAAAGAAAGATTTGGCTGGAATTTACATCAAAAAACTGAATCCTCATTCTTTAATTTTTTCTGTTTGTTTTTTTCTGCGGTGTTACTCTGTGGCCCAGGCTGGAGTGTAGTGGCCTGCTCATAGCCACCGTAGCATTGGTTCTGGGCTCAGGCAATCCTTCTGCCTCAGTCTTCCCAGTAGAAGGAACTACAGGCTTCAGCCTATGAAGTAGCTGGAAAAAAGGCATGTACCACATGCCAGCCGAATTTTTTATTCATTGTAGAGCTGAGGTCTCATCAGTTGCCCTGGCTGGTCTCTAATGCCAGGGCCCAGGCAAACCTCTCGCCTCTGCCTGCCTAAATGCTGGAATGACAGGTATGAGCACCTCCCAGAGTTAAAGCAGACATTTAAAAAAAAAAGAAAATGAGGGCCAGGTGTGATTGCTCATGCCTTTCATCCCAGCAGTTTGGGAGCCCAAGGTGAGAGGATTGACTGAATTCAGGTGTTCAAGACCAGTTTGGGTAATTTGGTGAGATCTTGTCTTTAAAATAAAAATC
>NW_007025385.1:11070-18622 GCF_000164805.1 Carlito syrichta
CATGATCATTTCCACTGCAGGCTCAGTCTGCTTGGCTCAGGTGATCCTTCTGACTCAGTCTTCCCAGTAGCTGAAACTACAGCCCATGCTGGGCTAGTTGTTTTATTTGTTGTAGAGCAGAGGTCTTGCATAGTTGCCCAGTCTGGTCCCAAAGGCCTTGGCTCAGGCAATCCTCTTGCCTCTGCCTGCCAAAGTGCTGGGATGACAGGCATGGGCCACCTCGCCCGGCCATTTTTTTGAACCAAGTGGACCGAGGCTGTGGTGACCATGAACATACCACTGCAACCCATCTTGGGCAACAGAGTGAGACTGGCTAAAAAAAAAAAAGAAAAAATTAGTATTCAATTTTTTGATGTAAATTTCAGCCAAATCTTTCTTTCCTTCTGTTTCTAAGTTAGGTTCTCACCCTGTTGCTCAGGTTGAATGCAGTGGCAGGCTCAAGGCCACTGCAACCTTGAACAACTTGTCTCAGGCAATCTTTTCACCTCAATCTCCAAATAGCTGGAACTACAGGCATGCGCTACCCTCAGTCTTCCCAGTAGCTGGAACTACAGCCTTTAGTCTACAAAGCAGCTGGAAATATGCTTGCACCACCATGCCTAGCTAGTTGTTTTATATGTTGAACGCAAAGGTCTATGCCTGGTTGCCCTGACTGGTCTTGAAGCCCTGGGCTCAGGCAATCTTCTCTTCTGCCAGCAAAATGCTGGGATGACAGGTTTGAGCCACCTCACCAGCTAAAATGGACATTTTAAAAATAAAAAAAATAAAGAGCCTGGCATGGTTGCTTATGGCTGTCATCCCAGCACTTTGGGAGGGAAAGGTGAGAGGTTTGCCTGAGTCCAGGTGTTCAAGAGCAGTTTGGGCAGTTCGGTGAGACCTCATCTCCACAGTAAAAATCAAAATAGTAGCCAGGCATGGAGGTGCATGCCTGTATTTCCAGCTACTTTTTAGGCTAAAGCCTGTAGTTCCAGCCACTGGGAAGACTGAGGCAAAACGATCACCTGAGCCAAGCAGACCAAGGCTCTGGTGGCCAAGAGCATGCCACTATTCTCCAGTCTCAGCAACAGAGTGAGACTGGTAAAAAAAAAATCAAATTAAAGAATTAAGATACAATTTTTTAAATGGAAATTCCTGCCAAGCATTTCTTTCTTTCTTTCTTTCTCTTTCTTTCTTTCTCTGAGTCAGATCTCACTCTGTTGTTCAGGCTGGATGCAGTGGCATGCTCTCTGTCTGCCAATGTGCAGACTTACAGTGGACAATTTAAAAAGTTTTTAAAAAGGGAGCCAGGTGAGGTGGTTCATTCCTGTCATACCAGCACTTTGGGAAGGCAAGGTAAGAGGATTGCCTGAGTTCAGGTGTTCAGAACCAGACTGAGCAATTTGGTGAGACCTCAACACTATAATAAAAATATTAGCCAGGCAGGGTGGCACATGCCTGTAGTTCCAGCTATTTGGAGGATGAGGCAGAAAGATCACTTGAGCCCAGTAGGTCGAGGCTATGGTGGCCTTGAATGTGCCACTGCCTTCCAGTCTGAGCAACAGATTAGATCCAAAATCAGAAACAGAAAGATTTTACTGGAATTTACATCAAAAAGTTGAAGCCTAATTCTTTCTTTTTCTTAGCCAGTCTCACTCTGTTACCCAGGATGGAGAGCAGTGGCATGCTCATGGCCACCATAGCCTGGGTTTGATTGGCTCAGGTGATCCTTTTACCTCAGTCTTTTCTGTAGCTGGAACTACAGGATTTAGCCTACAAAAGTAGCTGTAAATACAGGTATGCACCACCATGTCCACCTAGTTTTTTATTCATTGTAGGGCTGAGGTCTCGTCAATTTCCTCAGGCTGGTCTCAAACACCTGGGCTCAGGAAATCCTCTTTCCTCTGATTGCCAAAGTGTTGAGATGACAAGTGTGAGCCAACTCACCTAGTTAAAGCAGAAATTTTTTTTAAAAAAACAAGAGGGCCAGGCATAGTGGTCCATGCCTGTCATCCCAGCACTTTGGGAGGCCAAGGTAAGAGGACTGCCTGAGTCTAGTTGTTCAAGATGAGTTTGGGCAATTTGGTGAGACCTCATCTCTACGGTAGAAATCAAAATATTACCCGGGAATGGTGGTGCACACCTGTAATTACAAGCACTTGGAGGGTGAGGCGGAAGATGACATGAGCCCAATAGGTCCAGGCTGTGGTTGGCTTGAGCATGCCACTGCATTACAGCCTGAGCAACAGAGTGAGAAACCAACTCAGAGAAAGAAAGAAAGAAAGAAAGAAAGAAAGAAAGAAAGAAAGAAAGAAAGAAAGAAAGAAAGAAAGAAAGAAAGATTTAACTGAAAGTTACATCAAAAAATTGCATCCTAATTCTTTAATTTTTTTTGCCAGTCTCATTCTGTTGGCCAGACATGAGAGCAGTGGCATGCTCATGGCCACAACAAACTCGGTCTGCTTGGGTCAGGCAATCCTTCTGTCTCAGTCCTCCCAGGAACTGGAACTACAGGCTTTGGCCTACAACATAACTGGATACAGGCATGCACCACCAGCCCGGCTAGTCATTTTATTTATTTTAGAGCAGAGGTCTTGCCTAATTTCCCAGGCTGAGCCCTGGGCTCAGGCAATCTACTCATCTTTGCCTGCCAAAGTGTTGGGATGACAGGCATGAGCCAGCACACCCAGCTAAAGTGAACATTTTAAACATTTAAAAAAGGCCTGGGCATAGTGGCTCATGCCTGTCATCCCAGCACTTGGGGAGGCCAAGGTGAGAGGACTCCCTGAGTCCAGGTGTACGAGACGAGTTTGGGCAATTCTGTGAGACCCCGGCACTACAAAAAAATCAAAATATTAGCCGGGCAGGATGGTGCATGCCTGGAGTTCCAGCTACTTGAAGGTTGAGGCAGAAGGATCACCTGAGCCCAGTAGGTCGAGGCAGCAATGACCTTCAGCATGCCACTGCATTCCAGCCAAAGCAACAGACTGAGAACCTGACTCAGGAACAGAAAGAAAGGGAGATTTGGTTGGAATGTACATCAAAAAATTGAATCCTAATTCTTTTACTTCTTTATTTTTTGCCAATCTCATTCTGTTGACCAGGCTGGAGTGCAGTTTCATTCTCATGAACACCGTATTTCAGTTCTGGGCTCAGAAGATCCTTCTGCCTCAGTTTTCCCAGTAGCTAGAAATACAGGCTTTGGTCTACAGAGTAGGTGGAAATACAGTCATGCACCACCATGCCCGTCTAGTTGTTTTATTCATTGTAGAAAGTGGTCTTGCCTAGTTGCCCAGGCTGATCTAGAAGCCCTGGGCTCAGGCAATCCTCTCACCTCTGCCTGCCAATGTGCTGGGACGACAGACATAAGCCACTTCACCTTGCTAAAGTGAGCATTTTAAAAATAAAAGAGAAAAAGGTTGGGCATGGTGGCTAATGTCTGTCATCAAAGCACTTTGGGAGGTCAAAGGGAGAGGAATGCTTGAGTCCAGGTGTCTGAGACGAGTTTGGGGAAATTGGTGAGAACTTGTCTCCACAATAAAAACCACAATATTAGCCAGGCATGGTCTTGCACACCTGAAGTTCCAACTACTTGGAAGGGGAGACAGATGGATCGCCTGAGCCCAGTAGGTCCAGGCTGCAGTGGCAGTGAGGGTGCCAATGCATTCCAGCCTGGGCAACAAAGTGAGAAACTGACTCAAAAGAAAAGAAAGAAAGAATGAAAGATTTGACTGGAATATATATCAAAAAATTGAATCCTAATTATTTCTTTTTTTTAGCCAGTCTCACTCTGTTTTGCTGACTTGAGAGCAGTGGCATGCTCATGGCCACTGCAGCCTCAGTCTGCTTGGCTCAAGTGATCCTTCTACCTCAGTCTTCCCAGTAACTGGTACTACAGGCTTTAGCCTACAAAGTAGGTAGAAATACAGTCATGCACCACTATGCCCAGCTATTTGTATTATTTATTGTAAAACAAAGGTCTTGGCTAGTTGCCAAGGCTGGTCTCAAAGCCCTGGGCTCAAACAATCCTGTCATCTCTGCCTGCCAAATTTCAGGGATGACAGCCGTGAAACACCTCACCTAGTTAAAGCGGACTTTTTTTTTAAAAGGGCTGGGCATGGTGGCTTATGCCTGTCATCCCAGTATTTTTGGGAGGCCAAGGATGAGAGGATTACTTGAGAACAGGTGTTTGAGACCTGTTTGTGCAATTTGGTTAGTCCTTGTCTCTACAATAAAAGTCAAAATATTAGTTGGGCATGTTGGCACACACCTGTCATTCTAGCTAACTGGAGGGAGTGGTGGAGAGATCGCCTAAGCCGAGTAGTCTAGGCTGCGGTGGCCTTGAGCTTGCCACTGCATTCCATCCTGAGCAACAGTGAGAACCCAAGTCAGAAACCGAAAGAAAGATTTGGCTGAACTTCACATCAAAAAATTGAATACTAATTCTTTCATTTTTTCCTTTTTTTAACCAACCTCACTCTGTTGCCCACGATGGAGAGCAGAGGCGTGCTCTCGGCCACCGCAACCTGGGTCTGCTTTGGCTCTGGTGGTCCTTCTGCCTCAGACCTCCCAGTAGCTGGAAACTACAGGCTTTAGCATACAAAGTAGCTAGAAATACAGGAATGCACCACCATGCCCACCTAGTTTTTTATTTATTGTATTTCTGAGGTCTTGTCAATTTACACAGGCTGTTCCCGAACCCATGGACTAAGGCAATACTCTTGCCTCTGCCTGCCAAAGTGCTGAGATGACAGGCATGAGCCACCTCACCTGTTAAAGCAGACATTTGAAAAAAAAAGTTCCAGGCATGGTGGATGATCCCTGTCATAGAATCACTTTGGGAGGCCAAGGTGAGAAGATTGCCTAAGTCCAGTTGATCGAGACCAGTTTGGGCAATTTGGTGAGATCTCATTTCTACAATAAAAATCAAAATATTAGCCAAGCTGGGTGGCACACACCTGGAGTTCCAGCTACCTGGAGGGTGAGGCAGAAGGATCCCTTTAGGAAGGTCAAAGCTATGGAGACATTGAGTGTGCAACTGCATTCCAGCAAGAGCAACAGAGTGAGAAACCGACTCAGAAAAAAAAAAGTAAGATTTGGCTAGAATTTATATTGCAAAATTGAATCCAAATTCTTTTATTTATTCATTTTATTGACAGTCTCACTCTGTTGCCCAGGCTGGAGTGCAGTGGCATATTCGATCAGCTAGGCTCAGGTGATCCTACTACCTCAGTCTATCCAGTAGCTGGAACAACAGACTTTAGACCACAAAGTAGCTGGAAATACAGGCATGCATGACCATGCCCGGCTAGTTGTATTTGTTGTAGAGCAGAGGACTTGCCTAGTTTCCCAGGCTGGTCTCGAAGCCCTGGTCTCAGGCAATCATCTTGCCTCTGCATGCCAAAGTGGTGGGATAGGCACAAGTCACATCATCCAGTTAAAGCAGACATTAAAAAAGTAGACAGGTGTGGTGGCTGATGCCAGTCAACCTAGCACGTTGGGAGGCCAAGGTGACAGAATGGCCTGTGTCAAGGTGTTCGAGACCAATCTGGGCAATTTGATGAGATCTCGTTGCTACATCAAAAATCAAAATATTAGCTGGCAGAGTGGCACATGCCAGGAGTTCCAGCTACTTGGAGGGGGAGATGGAAGGATCCCCTGAGCCCAGTAGATCAAGTATACTGTGGCCTTGAGCATGCCATTGCATTCCAGCCTGAGCAACTGAATGAGAACCTGACTCAGAAAAAAAAGAAAAAGAAAGATATGACTGGAATTTGTCAAAAAATTGAATCCTGATCCTTTATTTACTTTTTTGCCAGTTTCACTCTGTTGCCCAGACTGGAGAGTATTGATGCTCATGGCCACAGCAGCCTCAGTCTGCTTGGCTCAGGTGGTCCTTCTGCCTGAGTCTTCTCAGTAGCTGGAACTACAGGTGATACCCTACAGAGTAGCTGAAAATACAGGCAAGCATCACCATGCCTGGCTAGTTGTTTTATTTGTTGTATAGCAGAGGTCTTGCCTAGTTACCCAGGTTGGTCTTGAAGCCCTGTTTGTAGCTTCAGTCTACTTGGCTCAGGTGATCCTTCTGCCTCAGTCTTCCCAGTAGCTGGAACTACAGGCTTTGGCCTACAAAGTAGCTGGAATTACAGACATGCACCACCATGCCCAGCTACTTGTTTTATTTATTGTAGAGCATAGGCCTTGCCTAGTTGTCAAGGCGGGTCTCGAAGCCCTGGGCTCAGGCAATCTTCTCACCTCTGCCTGCCAATGTGCTGGGATGTCAGGCAAAAGAAATCTCACCCAGCTAAAGAAGGCATTTAATTTTTTTTTTTAAAAGGTCTGTGTGTAATGGATAATGCCGGTTATCCCAGCATTTTGGGAGGCCAAGGGGAGAGGAATGCTTGAGTTCATGTGTCTGAGACAAGTTTGGGCAATTTGGTGAGAAGTGGTCTCTACAACAAAAACCAAAATATTAGTCAGGCATGGTGGTACACACCTGTCATTCCAATTACTTGGAGAGGGAAACAGAAGGATTGTCTGAGACCAGTAGGTTCAGGCTGCGGTGGCCGTGAGGGTGCCACTGCATTCCAGCCTGGGCAACAGATTGAGAAGCCAACTCAGAAAAAAAGAAAGAATGAAAGATTTGACTGGAATATATATGAAAAAATAGAATCCTAATTCTTTCATTTTTTTTTTTTTTTTTAGTCAGTCTCGCTCTGTTTTGCATACTTGAGAGCGGTGGCTACTGCAACCTTAGTCTGCTTGGCTCAGGTGATCCTTCTGCCTCAGTCTTCCCTGTAGCTGGAACTACAGACTTTGTTCTACAAAGTAGGTGGAAATACAGTCATGCACCACCATGCCCGGCTATTTGTATTATTTATTGTAGAGCACAGGTCTTGTCTAGTTGCCAAGGCTGGTCTTGAAGCCCTGAGCTCAGGCAATCCTCTCGCCTCTGCCTGCCAAAGTGCAGGATGACAGCCGTGAACCACCTCACCCAGTTAAAGTGGATTTTAAAAATAAAAAAAAGGGCTGGCCATGGTGGCTCATGCTTGTCATCCCAGTACTTTCGGAGGCCAAGGTGACAGAATTACCTGAGTCCACGTGCTCGAGACCTGTTTGGCAATTTGGTTAGACCTTGTATCTACAATAAAAATCAAAATATTAGTCGGGCATGGTGGTGAATGCCTGTAGTTCCAGATACTTGGAGGGTGTGGTGGAAAGTTCACCTGAGTCCTGTAGTCAAGGCTGTGGTGCCCTTGAACATGCCATTGCATTCCAGCCTGAGCTACAGAGTGAGAATCCAACTCAGAAACAGAAAGAAAGAATGATTTAGTTAGAATTTACATTAAAAAATGAATCCTAATTATTTTATTTATTTATTTTGTTGCCAGTCTCACTCTGTTTTTCAGACTGGAGTGCAGTCTCATACTCATGGTCACTGTAGACTCAGTTCTGGGATGAGAAGATCTTTAAGCCTCAGTTTTCCCAGTATCTGGAAGTACAGACTTTGGCCTACAAAGTAACTGGAAATACAGACATGCACCACCATGCCCAGCTAGTTGTTTTATTTATTATA
>NW_007025385.1:18642-19446 GCF_000164805.1 Carlito syrichta
GGTGATCCTTTTGCCTCAATCTTCCCAGTAGCTGGAACTACAGGTTTTAGCCTACAAAGTAGCTAGAAACACAGGCATGCACTACCATGTCCGGCTAGTTGTTTTATTTGTTGTAGAGGATGGTCTTCCGAGATACCCAGGATGGTCTCCAAGCCCTTGGCTCAGGCAATCCTCTTGCCTCTGCCTGCCAAAGTGCTGGGATGACAGGGGTGAGCCACCACACCCAGCTAAAGTGGATGTTTTTAAAATTTTTTTTAAAAGGGCCAGGAATGGTGGCTCATGCCTGTCATTCTAGCACTTTCATAGGGCAAGGTGAGAGGATTGCCTGTGTCCAGGTTAGAGAACATTTTGGGTAATTCGGTGAGTCCTCGTCTCTAAAATAAAAATAAAAATATTAGCCGGGCAGGGTAGTGCATGCCTGTGGTTCCAGTTACTTTGAGTTCGAGGCAGAATGATTGGCTGAGTCCAGTAGGTTGAGGATGTAGTGGCCTTGAGCGTGCCACTGCATTCCAACCTGAGCAACAGAGCTAAAACCCAACTCAGAAGCAGAAAGAAAGAAAGAATTGGCTGAAATTTACATCAAAAATTAAATCCTAATTCTTTTATTTATTTTATTTATTTTTTTGCCAATCTCACTCTGTTGCCCAGGCTGGAGTGCAGTGGCATGCTCATGGCTACCATAGCCTCGGTTCTGGCTCAAGAAATTCTTCTGCCTCAGTCTCCTCAATAGCTAGAAATAAAGGTTTTAGCCTACAAAGTCGCTGGAAATACAGTCATGCAACACCTTTCTGCCTAGTTTTTTGT
>NW_007025385.1:19466-20232 GCF_000164805.1 Carlito syrichta
GATTTAGTTAGAATTTACATTAAAAAATGAATCCTAATTATTTTATTTATTTATTTTGTTGCCAGTCTCACTCTGTTTTTCAGACTGGAGTGCAGTCTCATACTCATGGTCACTGTAGACTCAGTTCTGGGATGAGAAGATCTTTAAGCCTCAGTTTTCCCAGTATCTGGAAGTACAGACTTTGGCCTACAAAGTAACTGGAAATACAGACATGCACCACCATGCCCAGCTAGTTGTTTTATTTATTATAGAGAGAGGTCTTACTTAGTCTCCCAGGCAGGTCTAGAAGACCTGGGCTCAGGCAGTCCTCTCACCTCTGCCTCCCAATGTGCTGGGTTGACAGGCAAAAGCAACCTCACCTAGCTAAAGCATGCATTTTGAAAATTAAAAAAAAGGGACTGGGCTTGGTGGCTAATGCCCGTCATCCCAGCACTTTAGGAGGCCAAGGGGAGAGGAGAGGAATGCTTGAGACCAGGTATCTGAGAAAAGTTTGGGCAATTTGGTGAGAACTCATCTTTACAATAAAAATCAAAATATTAGGTGTTGCACACCTGTAGTTCCAACTAATTGGAGGTGGAGATGGAAGGATCGCCTGAGCCCAGTAGGTCCAGGCTTCAGTGACCATGAGGGTGCCACTGCATTACAGCCTGGGCAACAGAGTGAGAAAGTGACTCAGAAAAGAAACAAAGAATGAAAGATTTGGCTGGAATATATATCAAAAAATTGAATCTTAATTCTTTCATTTTTTTTTTTAACCAGTCTCACT
>NW_007025385.1:20252-25828 GCF_000164805.1 Carlito syrichta
GTTGCCCAGGCTGGAGTGCAGTGGCATGCTCATGGCTACCATAGCCTCGGTTCTGGCTCAAGAAATCTTCTGCCTCAGTCTCCTCAATAGCTAGAAATAAAGGTTTTAGCCTACAAAGTCGCTGGAAATACAGTCATGCAACACCTTTCTGCCTAGTTTTTTGTTCATTGTAGAGCTGAAGTCTCGTCAATTTTCCCAGGCTGGTCTCGAGCCCCTGGGCTTAGGCAATCAAATTGCATCTGCCTGCCAAAGTGCTGGCATGATAGGTGTGAGCCACCTCACCCAGATAAAGCAGACATTAAAAAACAAAAAAGATGGCTGGGCGTGGTGACTAAAGCAAGTCATCCCAGCACTTTTGAAGGCCAAATGAGAGAATTGCTTGAATCCAGGTGTTCCAGACAAGTTTGGGCAATTTGGTATGATCTTATCTCTATAATAAACATCAAAACATTAGCCATGCATGGTGGCACATGCGTGTAGCTCCAGCTACTTGAGGGTAAGATGGAAGAGTCGTCTGAGCCCAGTAGGTTGAGGCTGCAGTGGCCATGAGCATGCAACTGCATTCCACCCTGGGCATGGAAATCGACTCAGAAAAAAAAAAAAAAAAGAAAGAATGAATGAAAGATTTTGTTGGAATATATTTCAAAAATCTGTATCCTAATTCTTTATTTTAATTTTTTTTTTTAGTCAGTCTCACTCTGTTTTGCAGACTTGAGAGCAGTGGCATACTCATGGCCACTGCTGCCTCGGTCTGTCTGGCTCAGGTGATCCTTCTGCCTCAGTCTTCCCAGTAGCTGGAACTACAGGCTTTGTTCTACAAAGTAAGTGGAAATGCAGTCATGCACCACCATACCCGGCTAGTTGTTTTATTTATTGTAGAGCACAGGTCTTGCCTAGTTGCCAACACTGGTCTCAAAGCCCTGGGCTCAGGCAATCCTCTCGCCTCTGCCTGCCAAAGTGCAGGGATGGCAGCTGTGAAGCACCTCACTCAGTTAAAGTGGACATTTTAAAAATTAAAAAAACAAGGGCTGGCCGTGGTGTCTCATGCCTGTCATCCCAGTACTTTGGAAGACCAAGGTGAGAGAATTACCTTAGTCCTGGTGTTCGAGACCTGTTTGGGCAATTTGGTTAGAACTCTTCTCTATAAAAATCAAAATATTTGTCTGGCATTGTGGCACATGCCTGTAGTTCCAGTTACTTGGAGGGTATGGTGGAAATCTCACCTGAGTCCTATAGTTGAGGCTGTGCTGGCCTTGAGTGTGCCACCGCATTCCAGCTTGGGCAACAGAGGGAGAACCCAACTCAGAAAGAGAAAGAAAGAAAGATATGGCTGGATGTTACATCAGAAAAATGAATCCTAATTCTTTTGTTTATTTTTTTGCCAGTCTCACTCTATTTTCCAGACTGGAGTGCAGTCTCATACTCATGGCCACCATACCCTCGATTGTGGGCTCAGGAGATCCTTAAGTCTCAGTTTTCCCAGTAGCTGGAAGTACAGACTCTAGCCTACAAAGTAACTGGAAATACAGATATGCACCACCATGCCCAGCTAGTTGTTTTATTTTTTATAGAGAGAGGTCTTGCCAGGTGGGTCTAGAAGCACTGTGCTTGGGCAATCCTCCCACCTCTGCCTGTCAATGTGTTGGGATAACAGGAGAAAGCAACCTCACCCTGCTAAAGCAGGCATTTTAAGATAATGAAAAAAAGGGCTGGGCATGGTGGCTAATGACACTCATCCCAGCACTTTGGAGGCCAAGGGGAGAGGAATGCTATAGTCCGGATGTTTGAGAAGAGTATGGGCAATTTGGTGAGAACTCACCCCTACAATAAAAATAAAAATATTAGCCGGACATCGTAGCACACTGTAGTTCCAGTTACTTGGAGGTTGAGGCGGAGTGATCACCTGAGCTTAGTTGGTTGAGGCTGTGGCGGCCTTGAGCGTGACACTGCATTCCAACCTGGGCAACAGAGTGAGAAACCGACTCAAAACAAAACAAAAACAACAAAAAAAGAAAGAATGAAAGATTTGGCTGGGATATATATATCAAAAAATTGAATCCTAATTCTTTCATTTTTTTTTAGCCAGTCTTACTCTGTTTTGCTGACTTGAGAGCAGTGGCATGCTAATGGCCACTGTAGCCTCAGTCTGCTTGGCTCAAGTGATCCTTCTGCCTCAGTCTTCCCCAGGAGCTCAAACTACAGACTTTGGCCCACAAAGTAGGTGAAAATACAGTCATGCACCACCATGCCTAGTTGACTTATTTATTGTAGAGCAATGTCTTGCCTAGTTGCCAAGGCTGGTCTCAAAGCCCTGGGCTCAGGCAATCCTTTCGCCTCTGCCTGCCAAAGTGCAAGGGTGACAGCTGTGAATCACCTCATCCAGTTAAAGTGGACATTTAAAAAATAAAAAAAAAAGCTGGGCGTGGTGGCCCAAGCCTGTCATTCCAATACTTTGGGAGGCCAAGGTGACAGGATTACCTGACCAGGTGTTTGAGACCTGTTTGGGCAATTTGGTTAGACCTCATCTCTACAATAAAAATCAAAATATTACATGGGCATGGTGGCACATGCTTGTAGTTTCAGCAACTTGGAGGGGGAGATTGAAGGATTCCCTGAGCCCAGTAGGTTGAGTATACTGTGACCTTGAGCATACCACTGCATTCCAACCTGGGCAACCGAATGAGAGCCTAACTCAGAGAAAAGAATGAAAGAAAGATATGACTGGAATTTACCTTAAAATTTGAATCCTGATTCCCTATTTAATTTATTTTTTTGCCTGTTTCACTTGTTCCTTGCCTGGAGAGTGGTGGCATACTCATGGCCACAGCAGCCTTAGTCTGCTTGGCTAGGCGATTCTTCTGCCTCAATCTTCCCAGTAGCTGAAACTACTGGATACAGCCTACAAAGTAGCTGGAAATACAGGCAAGCACCACTATGCCCAGCTACTTGATTTATTTGTTGTAGAGCAGAGGTCTTGCCTGGTTGCCCAGGCTGGTCTCAAAGGCCTGGACTCAGGCAGTCCTCTCGCCTCTGACTGCAAAATGCTGGGATGACAGGCATGAGCCACCTCATGCTGCTAAAGAGTCCATTTTAAAAATCAAAAAAATAGTGCTGGGTGATGTGGCTCATGCCTGTCATCTCAACACTTTTGGAGGCCAACAGGAGAGGATTGCTTGAGTCCAGGTGTTCAAGACCAGTTTAGGCAATTCAGTGAGACCTCATCTCTACAATAAAAACCAAACTATTAACTGGGCATGGTGGTGAACGCCTATAGATCCAGGAACTTGGAGGTTAGTTTGAATGATCACCTGAATCCAGTAGATTGAAGTTTTGGTGGCTTTGAGCATGCCACTGCATTCCAGCCTGAGCAACAGAGTGACAACCCAACTCAAAACAAAAAAAGAGAAAGAAAGTAAGAAAGAAAGATTTGACAGGAATTTATATAAAAAAATGAATCTTAATTTCTTAATTTAATTTTTTGTATTTTTAGCCAGTCTGACTCTCTTGCCCAGGCTGGAGAGCAGTAGCATGCTCATGGCCACTGCAGCATCAGTCTGTTTGCCTCAGACAATCCTTCTGCCTCAGTCTTCCCAGTAGCTGGAACTACAGGCTTTAGCCTGCAAAGTAGATGGAAATACAGGCATGCACCACCATGCCTGTCTAGTTTTTCATTTATTGGAGAGGATGGCCTTCCTAGATGCCCAGGCTGGTCTCCAATCCCTTGACTCAGGAAATCCTCTCACCTCTGCCTGCCAAAGTGCTGGGATGACAGGGGTGAACCACCTCACCCAGCTAAAGCAGACATTTTAAAAATATTTTTTAAAGGGCCAGGCGAGGTGGCTCATGCCTGTCATCCCAGCACTTTCATAGGGCAAGGTGAGAGAATTGCCTGTTTCTAGGTGTTAGGGAATGGTTTGGGCAGTTCGGTGAGGCCTTGACTCTAAAATAAAAATAAAAATATTAGCCGGGCAGGGTAGCGCATGCCTGTAGTTCCAGTTACTTGGAGGTTGAGGTGGAATGATTGTCTGAGACCAGTAGGTTGTGGCTGCAGTGGCCTTGAGCATGCCACTACATTTGAGCCTGAGCAACAGAGTGAGAAACCGACTCATAAACAGAAAGAAAGAAAGAAAGAAATGGCTGAAATTTATATAAAAAAATTGAATCCCAATTCTTTTATTTATTTTTTTGCAAATCTCACTCTGTTGTCCAGTTTGGAGTGCAGTGGCATGCTCATGGCCACTGTAGCCTCGGTTCTGGGCTCAGGAGACCCTTCTGCCTCAGTCTTCTCAATAGCTGGAAATAAAGGTTATAACCTACAAAGTCGCTGGAAATACAATCATGCAATACCTTTCCACCTAGTTTTTTATACACTGTAGAGCAGAAGTCTCGTCAATTTTCCCATACTGGTCTCGAGCCCCTGGGCTCAGGCAATTGAATTGCCTCTGCCTGACAAAGTTCTGAGATGACAGGTTTGAGCCACCTCACCCAGATAAAGCAGACATTAAAAAAAAAGATGACTGGGCATGGTGGCTAACGCAAGTCTTCCCAGCACTTTTGGAGGCCAAGGTGAAAGGATTGCTTGAATCCAGGTGTTCCAGACAAGTTTGGGTAATTTGGTGTGATCTCCTCTCTATAGTAAAAATCAAAACATTAGCCACGCATGGTGGCACATGCCTGTAGCTCCAGTTACTTGGAGGTTGAGGCAGAATGATCACCTGAGCCCAGTAGGTCAAGGCTGCAGTGGCCGTAAGCATGGTATTGCATTCCACCCTGGGCAACAGAGAGAGAAATTGACTCAGAAAAAAAAGAAAGTATGAAAGAAAGATTTGGTTGGAATATGTTTCAAAAATTTTATGCTAATTGTTTAATTTTTTTTAAGCCAATCTCACTCTGTTTTGCAGACTTGAGAACAGTGGCATACTCATGGCCACTGCTGCCTCGGTCTGTCTGGCTCAGGTGATTCTTCTGCTTCAGTCTTACTAGTAATTTGAAGTACAGGCTTTGGCCTACAAAAAGCTGGAAATACATACATGCACCACCATGCCCAGCTAGTTGTTTTATTTTTTGTAAAGCACAGGTCTTGCCTAGTTGCCAAGGTGCTCTTGAAGTCCTAGTCTCAGGCAATCCTCTCACCTCTGCCTGCCAATGTGCTGGGATGTCAAGTGAAACCAACCTCACCCTGCTAAAGCAGGCATTAGAAAAAGGCCTGGGCATGGTGGCTAATGTCTGTCATCTCAGCACTTTGGGAGCCTAAGGGGAGAGAAATGCTTGAGTCCAGGTGTCCAAGACAAGTTTGGGCAATTTGGTGAGAACTCATCTCTACAATAGAAATAAAAATATTATTTGGGCATAGAGGTGCATGCCTGTAGTTTTAGCTACTTGGAGAGGGAGATGAAAGGATTGCCTGAGCCTAGTAGGTCCAGGCTGCATTGGCTGTGAGGGTGCCAATGTAATCCAGACTGGAGTACAGAGTGAGAAACTGACTCAGGAACAAAAGAAAGAAAGAAATATTTGACTAGAGTATATATCAAAAAAATGAATCCTAATTCTTTTATTTATTTATTTATTTATTTATT
>NW_007025385.1:25848-43429 GCF_000164805.1 Carlito syrichta
TTCCAGACTGGAGTGCAGTCTCATACTCATGGCCACCACAGCCTTGGTCTGCTTGGCTCAGGTGATCCTTCTACCTAAGTCTTCCCAGAAACGAAACTACAGGCTTTGACCCTCAAAGTAGGTGGAAAAACAGTCATGCACCACCATGCCCGGCTAGTTGTATTATTTATTGTAGAGCACAGGTCTTTCCTAGTTGCCAAGGCTGGTCTCGAAGCCCTGGGCTCAGGCAATCCTCTCTCCTCTGCCTACCAAAGTGCAGGGATGACAGCTGTGAACCACCTCACCCATATATTCTTTTTTTATTTTGTATTGACTGGTTTTTTTTTATGAAGCCTAGACTGTTCTAAAATTCTTGACTCAAGCAATCTTCCTGAGTCAGTATCCCAAAGTGCTATGATGACAAGGAAGAACCACTAAGTCTGACTAATTATTTTAATTTAGTTTAGTTTAGTTCAGTCTATTTAATTTTATTTCATTTCATTTTATGGTACTTTACTATATTATTTTTTTATTTTGTATAGACAGAGTTTTTCCATGAAGCCCAGGCTAGCTTAAAACTCCTGGCCTCAAGCAGTCCTCCAGCCTCAGCCTCCCAAAATGCTGGATGACAGGCAGTAACCACTAAGTCTGGCTAATTATTTATTTTAATTTAGTCTAGTTTAGCTTACTTTTTTTTTTTTTTTTTGAGACAGGGTTTTGCTATGACTCCCAGGCTTATCTCAAACTCTTGGTCTCCTGCAGTCCTACCACCTTGGCTTCCCAAAGTGCTGGGATGACAGGCAGAAACCACTAAGTATGGCTAATTATTTCAATTTACTTTATTTTATATTTTATTTAATTTTACGGTTTTATTTTGTAGAGACAGGGTTTTGCTATGAGGCCCAGGTCAGTCTCAAATTCCTGGTCTCAAGCTATCCTCCTGCCTCTGCCACCCAAAGTCCTTCAATGACATGCAGGAACAATTAAGTATGGGTAATTATTATATATTATTTTATTTTATTTTATCTTATTTTACTTTATTATTTTATTTTTAAAATTTTGTATAGACAGCATTTTCTGTGAGTTCCAGGTTAGTCTCAAACCCCTGGCCTCAAGCGATCCTCCCACCTCAGCCTCCCAAAGTCCTGGAATAACAGGCATGAATCATTAAGTCTGGGTAATTATTATATTGCATTTTATTTCATTTTAATTTATCTTATTTTATTTTACTTTACTATTTTATTTTTTTAATTTTGTATAAACAGGGTTTTCTATGAGTCCCAGGCTAGTCTCAAACTCCTTGCCTCAAGTAATACTCCCACCTCTGCCTCCCAAAATTCTGGAGGCCAGTCTGGAACCTCTAAGTCAGGCTAATTATTTTATTTTATTTTATTTTTTATTTTACTTTACTAGTTTATTTTTTCATTTTGCAGAGACAGGTTTTTTCTATGTGACCCAGGTTAGTCTCAAACTCCTGGCCTCAAGAGATCCTCTGGCCTCGGCCTTCCAAAGTGCTGGGAAGTCAGACAGAAACCACTAAGTCTGGATAATTATTATATTTATTTTATTTTATTTTATTTTGCTTTACTATATAATTTTTTTATTTTCTAGAGACAGTGTTTTGATATGAGGCCCAGAGTCGTCTCAAACTCCTGGCCTCAAGTGATTCTCCAGGCTCAGACTCCCAAAGTGCTGGAAAGTCAGACAAAAACCAGTATGTCTAATTATTATATTTATTTTATTTTATTTCATTTCATTTTACTTTTATATATTTTTTTTATTTTCTAGAGACAGGGTTTTGTTATAAGGCTGAGGCTAGTCTCAATCTTCTGTACTCAAGTGATCTTCCTGCCTTAGCCTCCCAAAGTGCTGGGATGCCAGAAAGGAAACACTAAGTCTGGTTAATTATTTTATTTTATTCATTTCTGTTTTATTTTATTTTGTTTTGTTTCATTTTGGTTAACTTTGCTCTTTTAATTTTTTTGTTATTAGGGACAGAGTTTTGCTATGAGGCCCAGGCTAGTCTCAGTCTCCTATACTCAAGTGATCCTCCTGCCTTGGCCTCCCAAAATACTGGGATGACAGGCAGGAATCACTAAGTCTGGCTAATTATTTTATCTTATTATATTTTATTTCACTTTACTATTTTTTTTTATTTTATAGAAACAAGGCTTTTCTAAATATCCCAGGCAAGTCTCATACTTTGGCCTCAAGCAGTCCTCCTGCCTTGGCCTCTCAAAGAGCTGGAATGCCAGGCAGAAACCACTAAGTCTGATTAATTATTTTATATTATTTTATTTTACTTTACTAATTTATTTTTTTATTTTCTAGACACAGTGTTTTGCTATGAGGCCTATGCTAGTCTCAAACTCCTGGCCTCAAGCAATCTTCCCAACTTGGCCTCCCTATGTGTTGGGATGCCAGGCAGGAAACAATAAGTCTGGCTCATTATTTTATTTTATTTTATTCTATTCTATTTTATTTTAGCATTTTTTTTTATTTTGTAGAGACAGGGTTTTGCTATGAGGCCCAGGCTTGTCTCAAATTACTGGCCCTAAGCCATCCTCCCACTTCGGCCTCCCAAAGTACTGTAATGACATGCAGGAGTCATTAAGTCTGGCTAATTATTTAATTTAATTTTGTTTTATTTTATTTTGTTTTACTTTACTATTTTATTTTTTGATTTTATTTTATTTTATTTTTGAGTTGGAGTCTCACTCGGTTGCCCAGACTGGAGTGCAGTGGCCGCTTCTGGCCACCGCAACCTCGCCTCCCGGGCTCTGGCAATCCTTCTGCCTCAGCCTTCCAAATAGCCAGAATTATAGGCATGCACTACCACTCCCAGCTGATTTTTTGATTTATTGTAGAGATGAAGTCTCACTGCCCAGGTGGGTCGTGAACCCGTGGGTTCAGGCAATCCACTCACCTCAGCCTCCCAAAGGCATGGGATTACAGGCTGAGCCACCGAGCCTGGCTTATTTTTTTATTTTCTAGTGACAGGGTTCTGCTATGAGGCCAGGCTGGTCTCAAACCTGGCCTTAAGCAATCCTCCTGCCTCAGCCTCTCAGAATGCTGTGATGTCAGGCAGGAACCTCTAAGTCTGGCTAATTATTTAATTTAATTTAATTTTACTTTACTATGTTTTTCTCTAGAGGCCCAGGCTAGTCTCAGACTCATGATCTCAAGCCATCCTCCCGCTTCGGCCTCCTAAAGTGCAGGGATGAGCAGCAGGAACCACTAATTCTAGCTAATTATTTCATTTTAATTTATTTTATTTTACTTTATTTTGTTTTATTTTAATTTTTTATATTTTACTTTATTATTATTATTTTTTATTTTGTAGAGACAGCATTTTGCTATGAGGTCGAGGCTAATCTCAAACATCTGAACTTAAGCCGTCTTCCCACCTCAGCCTCCCAAAGTGCTGGAATGACAGGCAGGAACCTTTTATTTTTTATTTTATTATCTTTTGTATTTTATTTTACTTTTGTTTTCCTTTCTAGAGTCAGCCCCAAGCATTCTTCCCAAATCTGCCTCCCAAAATGCTGGGATGACAAGCTGGAACCACTGTATGGATAATTATTTTTATTTTATTTTATTTAACTTTACATATTTTTATTTGTATTTTTTTATAGACAGGGTTTTGCTATGAAGCCCAGCCTCATCTCAAAGTCCTGGCCTCAAGCAATCCTCCACCTCAGTCTACTAAAATGCTGAGGTCTGACAGGCAGAAACCACTAAGTCTGGCTAATTATTTTATTTTATTTTATATCATTTTATTTTATTTTGTTTTATTTTACTTTATTTTTTTATTTGGTAGAGACAGGATTTTGCTATGATGCCCAGTCGAGTTTCAAACTCTTGGACTCAAGTGATCCTCCCTCTTCAGCCTTCCAAAGTGCTGGTATGTCAGTCAAGAACCATTAACTCTGTCTAATTATTTTACTTTATTTTATTTTCCTTTACTACTTTATTTCTAATTATGTAGAGACAGGATTTTACTATAAGGCCCTGGCTAAGCACAAACTCCTGGCCTCAAATGATGCTCCCTCTTTGGCCTCCCAAAGTGCTAGGAAGACAGACAGAAGCCGCTAAGCCTAGCTAATTATTTTATTATTTTTTTAAATTTACTTTACCATTTTATTTTTTTTATTTTTTGATACAGGGTTCTATTATGAGGCCCAGGCTACTCTCAAAATGCTGGCCTCAAGCATTCTTCCTGCCTCAGCCTCCCAAAGTGCTGGTGTGTCAGGCTAATTATTTTTTATATTATTTTTTTTTCTTTTATCTTAATCCATTTTATTTAATTTTATTTTACTTTACTTTTTTTTTTTTTGTAGAGACAGGGTTTTTCTATGAGACCCAGGCTACTCTCAAACTCCTGGACAAAAACAATTCTCCCATTCTCGGACTCCCAAAGAGCATGGATGACAGGCAGGCACCACTAATTCTGGCTAATTATTTTTCTTTATTTTATTTTACTTTATTTTGTTTCATTTCACTTTACTATTTTGTTTTTTATTTTGTAGAGACATGGTTTTGTTATAAGACCCAGGCAAGTATCAAATTCCTGGCCTACAGCAATCCTCCCACCTAGGCCTCCCAAAATGCTGGGATTTTAAGCAGGAACCACTGCATCTGGATATTTATTTTATATTATTTTATTTTACTTTACCAATTTGTTTTTCTATTTTCTGGACACAGGGTTTTGCTATAAGGCCCAGGCTAGTCTCAAGCTCCTATCCTCAAGCAATATTCCCAAATGGCCTCCCAAAATGTTGGGACACAAGACAGAAAACAAAGTCTGGCTAATTTTTATTTTATTTTATTATTTTATTTTATTTTGTTTTACTTTACTATTTTTTTATTTTATTTTTTATAGAGTGGATTTTATTATGACTCCCAGGCTTATCTCAAACTCCTGTCCACAAACAATACTCTCATCTCAGCCTCCTAAAGTGCAGGGATGACAGGCAGGAACCACCAAGTTTGGCTAATTATTTTAGTTCTTTTACTCTACATTACTTTATTTTACTTTACTTATTTTATTTTTTAGAGTGAGGGTTTTGCTCTGAGTCCTAGGCTAGTCTCAAAATCATGGCTTCAAGCAATCATTCTGCCTCAGCCTCCCAAAGTGCTGGGATGCCAGGCAGGAACCAGTAAATATGGTTAATGATTATATTTATTTTATTTTAATTTATTTATTTCATTTAATTTTATTGTATTTTACTTTACTGTTTTATTTATTTTTTAGAGACAGGATTTTTCTATGAGTCCCAGGCTGATCTCAAACTCCTGGCCTCAAGCAATCCTCCTGCCATGGCTTCCTAAAGTGCAGGGATGAGAGACAGGAACCACTATGTCTGACTGATTATATTTTATTATTTTATTTTATTTTACTTTACATTACTTTACTTTATTGTATGCTACCATTTTTTTTTTTTTATTTTTTAGAGACAGGGTTTTTCTATGACTCCCAGGCTTGTCTCAAACTCCTGGTCTCAAGCGATCCTCCCACCCCAGTCTCCTAAAGTTCAGGGATGAGAGTCAGGAATCACTTTGTCTGGCTAATTATATTTTATTATTTATTTTATTATATTTTACTTTACTTTATTATTTTATTATTTAGAGACAGTATTTTGCTATGACTCCTAGGCTTGTCTCAAACTCCTGACCGCAAGCAATCCTCCCACCTCAGCCTCCTAAAGTGCAGGGATTAGAGACAGGAACCACTATGTCTGATTAATTGTATTTTTAATTTAATTTAATTTAATTTTACTTTACTTTATTTTTTACTTTGCTTTATTATATTATTTTTTTATTTTTTATTTTTTGAATGAAGCCCAAGCTAGTCTCAAACTCCTGGCCTCAAGTGATCCTCACGTCTCGGCCCTCTAAAATGCTGGGATGCCAGGCACAAACCATTAAGTCTGGCTAATTATTTTATTCATTTTATTTTTCTTTACAGTTTTTTTTTTTAATTTTGTAGAGACATGGTTTTGCCATGAGGACTAGGCTAGTCTCAAAAACCTGGACTCAAGCCATCCTCCATTCTCAGCCTCCCAAAGTGGTGGGATGACAGCCAGAAACCACAAAGTCTAGCTAATATTTTATTTTATTTTACTATTTTAAGTTTTTATTTTTTAGGATCAGGGTTTTGCTATGACTCCCAGGCTTATCTCAAACTCCTGGCCTCAAGCAATCCTCCTGTCTCAGCCTCCCAAAGTGCTAGGAAGACAGGCAGAAACCACTAAATCTGGTTAATTATTTTATTTTTTTCATATTATTTTCCTTTCTTTTATCTTAATTCATTTTATTTAATTTTATTTTACTTTACTATTTAATTTTTTTTATTTTTTGGAGACAGAGTTTTGCTATGAGTCCCAAGCTAGTCTCAAACCCCTGGGCTCAAGCAATCCTCCCACCTCAGCCTCCTAAAGACCAGGGTTGAGAGATAGGAAATACTATGTTTAGTTGATTATATTTTACTATTTTATTTTGTTTTGTTTTATTTTATTTTACTTTACTTTTTTATTTTTTTTATTTAGAGACAGGGTTTTACTATGAGTCCCGGGCTTGTCTCAAACTCCTGGTCTCAAGCAATCCTCCCTACTTTGCCTCCTAAAGTACAGAGATGAGAGATAAGAAACACTTTGGCTGGCTATTTATATTTTATTATTTTATTTTATTTTATTTTACTTTACTATTTTTTTTATAGACAGGATTTTGTGATAACTCCCAGGCTGGTTTCAAACACCTGGCCTCAAGCAATCCTCCTGTCTCAACCTCCTATAATGTAGGGTAGAGACACAAGAAACATTATGTCTGATTAATTATATTTTATTCTTTTATTTTATTTTATTTTTTTACTTTACATTTTTCTTTACTTTATTTAACTTTACTTTACTATATTATTATTTTATTTTGTAGGTAACGGTTTTTCCAGTGAAGCCCAGGTTAGTCTCAAAAACCTGGCCTCAAATCATCCTCATGCCTCAGCCTCCCAAAGTGGTGGAAGGACAACCAGGAACCACAGTCTGGCTAATTTTTTTATTTTATTTTATGTTTTTTATATTGTTTTGTTTTCATTTACTTTACTATTTTAATTTTTTATTTTGTAGAATCAGGGTTTTGCTATGACTCCCAGACTTATCTCAGACTCCTGGCCTCAAGCAATCCTCCTGCCTTGGCCTCCCAAAGTGCTGGAAAGACAGCCAGAAACCACTAAGTCTGGCTAATTATTATATATATTTCATATTCATTTCCTTTATTTTATTTTAATTCATTTTATTTAATTTTATTTTACTTTACCATTTTTAAAAAAAAATTTTTGGGTACAGGGTTTTACTATAAGTCCCAGGCTAGTCTCAATCCTCCCACCTCAGCCTTCCTAAGTGCTTGGATGACAGGCAGGAACCACTAAGTCTGGTCAATTTTTTGATTTATTTTATTTTTTCATTTTACTTCATTATATTATATTATGTTATATTTTGTTTTGTTTTATTTTACATGACTATTTGTATTTTTTAGAGATAGGGTTTTCTATGAGAACCAAGTTAATCTCAAACTCCTGGCCTCAAGCAATCCTCCCACATCAGCCTCCTAAAGTGCAGGGATGACAGTCAGGAACCACTAAGTTTGGCTAATTATTTTATTTTATGCTATTTTGTTTTATTTTATTTTTATTTTACTTTATGATTTTAATTTTTTTATTTTGTGGAGAGAGGGTGTTGCTAGGAGACCCAGGCTAGTCTAAACTCCATACCTAAAGAGATCCTTCACCTCAACCTCCTAAAGTGATGGGATGCCAGGCAGGGACCAAGTCTGGCTAATTATTATATTTATATTATTTTAATTTATTTTATTTCATTCCATTTTATTTTATCTTACTTTACTATTTTATTTTATTTTTTTCAGAGACAGTGTTTTGCTATGAGTCCCAAGCTGGTCTCAGCCTCAGCCTCCTAAAGTGCAAGGTTGAGAGACAGGAACCACTATGTCTGGCTAACTATATTTTATTTTATTTTACTTTACTATTTTATTTTTTTACTTTTTAGAGACAGTTTTGCTTTGACTCCTAGGCTTGTCTCAAATTCTTGACATCAAGTGATCCTCCCACCTCAACCTCCTAAAGTGCAGGGATGAGAGATAGGAACCAATATGTCTGGCTAATTATATTTTATATTTTATTTTATTTTACTTTACTTTTTACATTACTTTACTTTACTATATCTTTTTTTTAATTTGGTAAAGACAGGTTTTTCCAGTGAAGCCCAGGTTAGTCTCAAACTCCTGGTCTCAAATGATCTTCACACCTCGGTCTCATAAAATGCTGGGATGCCAGGCATGAAGCACTAAGTCTGACTAATTATTTTATTTTATTTTATTTTATTTTAAAATTTTATTTTATGTTGCAGATTTATTTATTTATTTTGTAGAGACATGATTTTGCTATGAATCACAGGCTCATCTCAGACTCCTGGCCTCAGGTCATCCTCCCACCTTGGCCTCCCAAAGTGGTGGGATGACAGCCAGGAACCATAAAGCCTAGCTAATTTTTATTTTATTTTATTTTTATTTGTTTTCATTTTATTTTATTTTAATTTACTTTACTATTTTAATTTTTTATTTTATAGAATCTGGGTTTTGCTATGACTCCCAGGCTTGTCTCAAACTCCTGGCCTCAAAGATCCTCCCACCTCAGCCTTCCAATGTGATGGGAAGACAGCCAGAACGCACTCTGTCTGGCTAATTATTATATTTATTTCATTTTAATTACTTTTATTTTATTTTAATACATTTTATTTTATTTTGCTTTAGTATTTTTTTTATTTTTTGGAGACAGCATTTTGCTATGAGTTTCAAGCTCATCTCAAACTCCTGGGCTTAAGCAATCATCCAATCTCGGCCTTCCAAAGTGCTGGGATGACAGGCATGAATCACTAAGTCTGGCCAATTATTTTAAATTATTTTAATTTATTTATTTCTTAAATTTAATTTATTTTAATTTAATTTATTTAATTAATTTTAATTAATTTTATTTCATTTTATTTTGATTTATTTTCTTGACTATATTTTGATATTTATTTTTCAGAAATAGGATTTTCTATGAGGACAAGGCTAGTCTCAAACTCTTGGCCACAAGCAATCCTACCACCTCAGCCTCCTGAAGTGTAGGCATGACAGGCAGGAACCAATAAGTTTGGCTAAATATTTTATTTTATTTTACTTTATTATTTTATTTTCTTATTTTATAGAGTCAGGTTTTTACTATGAGTCCCAGCCTAGTCTCAAACTCCTGTCTTCAGGTGACCCTCCTGCCGCAGGCTCCCAAAGTGCTGAGATACCAGACAGGAACCACTAAGTCTGGATAATTACTTAATTTATTTTATTTTATTTTATTTTACTTTACTATTTTATTTTTTTAGAGATAGGTTTCTGCTATGAGTCTCAGGTTAGTTGCAAACCCTGGCCTCAGGCAATCCTCCTGCGTCAGCCTTCCAAAGTGCTGTGATGAAAGGCAGGTACCACTCAGTCTGGTTAATTATTTTATTTTATTTTACTATTTTTTTTAGAGTCAGTGTTTTACTATGAGTCCCAGGCTAGTCTCAAACTTCTGGCTTCAAGCAATCCTCCTGCCTTGGCCTCCCAAATTGCTGGATGCCAGGCAGGAACGACTAAGTCTGGCTAAATATTATATTATATTATATTTATTTTATTTTATTTTATTTCATTTTTTAAATTTTACTTTGCTATTTTATTTTTATATTTTTTTAGAAACAGAATTTTGCTATGAGTTTCTGACTGGTCTCAAACTCTTAGCCTTAAGTAATCCTCCTGCTTTAACCTCCTAAAGTGCAGGGATGAGAGACAGGAACCACTATGTCTGGCTAGTTATATTTTATTTTATTTTACTTTACTTTACTTTACTTTATTTTTTACAGACAGGGTTTTGCTATGATGCCTAGGCTTGTATGAAACTTCTGGCCTCAAGCAGTCCTCCTGTCTCAGACTCCTAAAGTACAGGTATGAGAGACAGGAACCACTATGTCAGGCTAATTATATGTTATCAAATTATTTTATTTTATTTCTTTATTTTACTTCACTTTACTTTTTAGTTTACTTTCCTTTATTTACTTTACTTTATTTATTTTACTTCACTATATTATTATTATTATTATTTTTGTAGAGATGGTTTTTTTCGATGAAACCCAGGCTAGTCTCAAACTCCTGGACTCAAGCAATCCTTAAGCAATGCTTCAGGTTTTTAATATGCTGGGATGCCAGACATGAACTACTATGTCTGGCTAATTATTTTATTTTATTTAACTTTATTGTTTTATTTTTTTATTTTGTAGAGACATGGTTTAGCTATGAGGACTAGGTTAGTCTCAAACTTCTGGCTTCAAGCGATCCTCCCCCCTCAGCCTCCTAAAGTGTAGGGATGAGAGACAGATGGCTAATTATTTAGGGTTACATTCTATTTTGTTTTATTTTATTTTACTTTATTTATTTTATTTTATTTCATTTTACTTTACTATTTTTTTATTTTTTAGAGTCCTGGTTTTGCTATGAGTCCCAGGCTAGTCTCAAACTCCTGGCTTCTCACCTCAGCCTCCCCAAGTGCTGGGATGCCAGGCAGGAATCACTATGTGTGGCTAATAATTATATTTGTTTTATTTTAATTTATTTTATTTCGTTTTATTTCATTTTATTTTACTTTACTATTTTTTTTCTTTACTTTTTAGAGACAGGGTTTGCTTTGAATCCCAGGCTGGTCTAAAATTCCTGGCCTCAAGCGATCCTCCCATTTCGGCCTCCTAAAGTGCAGGGATGAGAGACAGAAACCACTATGTCTGGCCTATTATTTTATTTTTTAATTTGATTTAATTTGATTTTACTTCAATTTACTTTATTTATTTTATTTTATTTTATTTTACTTTACTATTTTATTTTTTAGTGTCAGGGTTTTGCTATGAGTCCCAGGTTAGACTCAAAATCCTGCCTTCAACCAATCCTCCTCCTCGGCCTCCCAAAGTGCTGGGATGTCAGGCAAGATCCACTACTTCTGGCAAATTATTAAATTTGTTTTATTTTATTTCATGTCATTTTTATACTGTACTAGTTTTTAATTTTTTGAGACAGGGTATTTTTGAGACTCACTTTGCTCTTAAACGTCTGGCCTCAAGTGATTCTCCTGCCTCTGCCTTCTATATTTTGCATTTCATTGCATTTTATTTTATTCTACTTTACATTACTTTTTACTTTACTTTATCTTTTTTTAATGTTGTAGAGACAGGTTTTTCCAATGAAGCCCAGATTAGTCTTAAACTCCTGGCCTCAAGTGATCTTCATGCCTCAGCCTTCCAGAATGCTGGGATGCCTGGCACAAACCATTAAGTCTGACAAATTATTTTATTTTTTTATTATATTATATTTTATTTTACTTTAGTTTTATTTTTTTATTTTGTAGAGATATGTTTTTGCCATGAGGACTAGGCAGGTCTCAAACTCCTGGCCTCAAGCCATCTTCCCACCTTGGCTTCCCAAAGTGGTGGGATGACAGCCAGGAACCACAGAGTCTGACTAATATTTTAATTTCATTTTATTTTATTTTAATTATTTTATTTTATATTATTTTATTTTAATTTAATTTACTGTTTTAATTTTTTATTTTGTAGAATCAGAGTGTTGCTATGACGCCCAGGCCTGTCTCCAACTCCTGGCCCCAAGCAATCCTCCTGCCTTGGCCTTCTAAAGTGCAGGGATGAGAGACAAGAACCACTATGTCTGCCTTATTATTTTATTTTTTATTTTATTTTACTTTACTTTTTGCTTTACTTTACTTTTCTTTACTTTTGCATTTTTTTATGTTGTAAAGACAGGTTTTTCCAATGAAGCCCAGGCTAGTCTCAAACTCTTGGCCTCAAGCGAAACTCACACCTCTGTCTTCTAAAATGCTTGGATGCCTGGCATGAACCATTAAGTCTGGCATATTATTTTTATTTATTTTATTGTGTTATATTTTATTTCATTTTATTTATTTTTCTTTATTTTATTTTACTTTACAGTTTTATTTTTTTATTTTGTAGAGATATGTTTTTGCTATGAGGACTAGGCCAGTCTCAAACCCCTGGCCTCAAGTGATCCTCCCACCTTGGCCTGCTAAATTGCAGGGATGAGAGAAAGGAATCACTAGTTCTGGGTATTTATGTTTTATTTTATTTATGTTTATTTTATTTATGTATTTATGTTTTATTTTACCTTACTTTACTATTTTATTTTTTAATTTTTTAGAGATAGGGTTTTCTGACTTCCAGGCTTGTCTCAAACTCCTGGCCTCAAGCAACCCTCCAACTTTGGCCTCCTAAATTGTAGTGATGAGAGACAGGAACCATGATGTCTAGCTAATTATATTTTACATTTTATTTTACTTTACTTTTCTTTACTTTACTTTACTTTACTTGACTTTACTGTATCTTTTTTTTTGTAGAGACAGGTTTTTCCAATGAAGCCTAGGCTACTCTCAAACTCCTGACCTCAGGTGATTCTCACACTTCAGCCTTCTAAAATGCTAAGATGCCAGGCACAAACCACTAAGTCTGGCTAATTATATTATTGTATTAATTTTATTTTATTAATGTAATTTTATTTACATTAGTTTTTTTTTTTTTTGTAGAGACATGGTTTTGTTATAAGGAATAGGTTAGTCTCAACTACTGGCCTCAAGCCATCCCAGGCTCTCAAAGTTGTGGGATAACAGCCAGAAACCACAAATACTGACTAATTTTTTATTTTATTTTACTTTACTATTTTTTTTTATTTTGTAGAATAATGGTTTTGCTATGATTCCCAGGCTTGTCTCAAACTCCTGGTCTCAAGCGATCATCCCACCTTTGTGTTCCAAAATGCTGGGATGACAGCAGAAATCACTAAATCTGGCTAATTATTAGATTTATTTTATTTTGTTATTTTATTCCGTTTCATTTTATTTTATGTTACTTTACTATTATTATTTTTTTAGTATTTTTCAGAGACAGTATTATGCTATGAGCCCCAGGCTGGTCTCAAATTCCTCGCTTCAAGTGATCTTCCTGCCTCAGGCTCTGAAAGTGTAGGAATGAAAGACAGGAACAAATATGTCTGGCTAATTATTTTATTTTTTTAATTTTATTTGACTTTATGGTTTTTTAAATTTATTTTATTATATTTTACTTTACTTTTTAAAAATATATTTTAGACTCAGTGCTTTGCCATGAGTTCCAAGATAGTCTCACATTCCTGCTTTAAGCAATCCTCATGTCTTGGCCTCCCGATGTTCTGGGATGCCAGGGAGGAGTCACTAAGTCTGTATAATTATTTTATTTTATCTTATTTTATTTCATTTTTTAATTTTACTTCACTATTTTATTTTTTTATATTTTAGAGACAAGTTTTGCTATGAGACCTAGGCTTGTCTCAAACTCCTAGCCTCAAGCGATCCTCCCTCCTTAGCCTCCTAAAGTGCAAGGGATGAGAGATAGGAACCACTAAGTTGGCTAATTATTTCATTATTTATTTTTATACATTTTATTTTATGCTTTTTTATTTTATTTTAATTTATTTTACTATGCAATTTTATTGTTTTATTTTTTAGAGTGAGGGTTTTGCTATGAATCCCAGGCTAGAATCAAAATCCTAGCCTCAAGCAATCCTCCCGTCTAGGCCTCCTAAAGTGCAGGGATGAGAGACAGGAACCACTATGTCTGGCTAATTATTTTATTTTTCATTTTATATTATTTATTTTTAATTTTATTTTATTGTACTTAACTATTAAATCTTTTTATTCTTTAGAATCAGGGTTTTGCTATGAGTACCAAGCTAGTCACGAAATCCTAGCTTCAAGCTATCCTCAAGCTTCAGCTTCCCAAAGTGCTGGGATGCCAGGCATGAACCACTAAGTCTGGCTAATTATTATATATATTTTATTCTATTCTATTTTGTTTTATTTCAATTTACTTTACTAATTTTTTATTATTTTTTAGAGACATATTTTTCTGTGACTCCCAGGCTTGTCTCAAATTGTTGGCCTCAAGCAATCCTCCTACCTCCGCTTCCTAAAGTGCAGTAAAGAGAGATAGGGACCACTATGTCTGCCTAATTATATTTTATTTTTCATTTTATTTTATATTAGTTTATTTTATTTACTTTCTACTTTGCCTTACTTCGGTTTACTTTACTTTAGTTTAGTTTACTATATCATTTTTTTATTTTGTAGAGATTGGATTTTTCAATGAAGCCCAGACTAGTCTCAAACTCCTGGCCACAAACAATTCTCACAACCCAGCCTTCTAAAATGCTGGGATTCCAGGTATGAACCACTAAGTCAGGTGGATTATTTTATTTTATTTTATTTAACTTTTTTTTGTGGAGACATGGTTTTGTTATGATGACAAGGCTAGTCTCAAATTTCCTAGCCTCAAGCCATCCTCCTATCTCAGCCTCCCAAACTGGTGGGATGATAATTTAGCCAGACTTTATTTTATTTTACTATTTTATTTTATTTTGCTATTTTACTTTATTTTACTATTTAATTTTTTTATGTTTTAGGGTCAGATTTTTGTTTTGAGTCCCAGGCTCACCTCAAATTCCTGGCTTCCAGCAATTCTTATGCCTAGGCCTCCCAACGTGTTGGGATGCCTGGAGGAACCAATAAGTCTAGTTAATTATTATATTTGTTTTATTTTATTTTATTTTTCTTTACTATTTATTTATTTATTTTTTTAGAGACAGGGTTTTGCTATGAGTCCCAGGCTTGTCTCAAATTCCTGGCCTCAAACAATCCCCTCACCTCAGCCTCCTAAACTGCAGGGAGGAGAGACAAGATCCATTATGTCTGGCTAAATCTATTTTATATTTCTTTTTGTTTTATTTTACTTTACTTTAGTCTACTACATTATTTTCTTTATTTTGTAGAAACAGGTTTTTGGTATGAAGTCCAGGCTAGTCTCAAACTCCTGGCCTCAAGTGATCCTCCTGCCCAGCCTTCTAAATGCTGGGATGCCAGGCATAAACCACTAATTTGCCTAATTATTTTATTTTATGTATTTTGTTTTATTTTATTTTACTTTACTTTTTTTTTATTTTGTAGAGACAAGGTTTTGCTATGAGTACTAGGCAGTATCAAACTCCTGGACTCAAGCCATCCTCCCACCTTAGCCTCCCAAAGTGGTGGGATGACAGCAAGAAACCAAAAAGTCTGGGTAATTTATATTGTATTATTTTATCTTATTTTACTTTAAGGTTTTATTTTTTTTTACTTTGTATAGACATAGTTTTACTTTGAGGACTAGGCTAGTCTCTAACTCCTAGACCAAAGCAATCCTCCCGCCTCAGCCTCCCAAAGTGGTGGGATGACAGCAAGGAACCACAAAGTCTGGCTAATTATTTTATTTTATGGCATTTTTAATGTACTTTGCTATTTTAATTATTTATTGTGTAGAATCAGGGTTTTACTATGACTCCCAGCCATATCTCAAACTCCTGGACTCAAGCAATCCTCCCACCTCTGCCTTCCAAAGTGCTGGGATGACAGGAAGGAACCACTATGTCTGGCTAATTATTTCATTTTACATTTTATTTTACTTTACTTTATTCTATTTTATTTTATTTATTTTACTTTTTTAATTTTACTTTACTATTTTATTTTTTAGAGTCAGGGTTTTGCTTGAGTCCCAGACTAGTCTCAAATTCCTGGCTATAAGCAAACCTCACACCTCAGCCTCCCAAAATGGTGACATGCCAGGCAGGTCACACTAAGTCTGGCTAATTATTATATTTATTTTATTTTGTTTTATTTTACTTTACATTACTTACTGTACTATTTTATTTCTTTATTTTTTAGAGACATAGTTTGCTGTGACTTCCAGGTTTGTCTCAAACTCCTGGCCTCAAGTGTTCCTCCCTCCTCAGTCTCCTGAACTGCAGGGATGAGAGACAGAAACCACTGTCTGGCTAATTATATTTTATATTTTATTTTATTTACTTTTTACTCTATATTACTGCACTTTACTTTAGTTTACTTTACTATATCATTGTTTTGTTGTTGTTGAGACTGGTTTTTCCAATTGGCCCAGACTTGTCCCAAATTCCTAGCAACAAGTGATCCCCATGACTCAGCATTCTAATATGCTGGAATTTCAGGCACAAATCACTAAGTCTGGCTAATTATTTATTTTATTTTACTTTATGGTTTTATTTTTTTATTTTGTAGGGACATGGTTTTGCTATGAGGACTAGGTTAGTCTCAAACTCTCCAAACTCAAGTCATCCACTCACCTCAGCCTGCCAAAGTGGTGGGATTACAGAGAGGAAACACAAAGCTTGGCTAGTTTATTTTATTTTATTTTATTTTACCTTACCTCATTTTACTTTACTTTCCTACTTTATTTCTTTTATAATTTAGAGTCAGGTTTTTGTTATGAGGCCCAGGTTTGACTCAAATTCCTGACTTCAAGCAATCCTCACACCTTGGCCCCACAAAATGCTGGGATTCCTGGGAGGAACCATTAAGTCTGGCTAATTATCATATTTATTTTACTTCATTTCAAATTATTTTATTTTACTTTACTATTTTATTTTTTTAATTTTTAGAGACAAAGTTTTACTGAGTTCCAACTTGGTCTCAAACTTCTAACCTCAAGCAATCCTCCCACCTCGGCCACCTAAATTGCAGGGATGAGAGATAGGAACCACTATGTCTGGCGAATTATATTTTATTATTTTATTTTACTTTACTTTACTTTACCTTTTTTTTCTATTTTTTAGAGACAGGGTTTAGCTATGAGTACAGGCCGGTCTCAAACTTCTGGCCTCAAGTGATCCTCCCAACATGGCCTCCTAAAATGCAGGGATGAGAGACAGGAACCACTATGTCTCACTAATTGTGTTTTATTATTTTATTTTACTTTACTTTATATTTTATTTTTTTATTTTTTAGAGGTAGTGTTTTACTATAACTCCCAGGATTGTCTCAAAAATCCTGGCCTCAAGCGATTCTCCTGCCTCAGCCTCCTAAAGTGCAGGGATGAGAGACAAGATCCACTATGTGTGGCTAATTTTATTTATTTCATTTTATTTTAGTTTAGTTTACCTTACTTTTTACTTTACTTTATTTTTTTAATTTATTTTATTGTGCTTTATTATTTTATTTGATTTTACTGTATTATTTTCTTTTTTTTAGTTTTTAGAGTCAAGGTTTTGCTGTGAGTCCCATGCTAGTGTAAAACTTCTGGTTACAAATGATCCTCCCACATTGGCCTCCCAATGTACTGAGACATCAGGCAGGAAGCACTAATTCTGTCTCATTATTATATTTATTTTATTTTGTTTTACTTTAATTTACTTAGTTTGCTAATTTATTTATTTATTTTTTAGAGACAGGTTTTTTTAAATGAAGCCCAGGCTAATCTCAATCTCCTGGCCTAAAGTGATCCTCATGCCTTGGTATTCTCAATGCTGGTATCCCAGGCACAAACCACTAAGTATGGCTAATTATTTTATTTTATGCTATTTTATTTTACTTTATGGTAATTTTTTTTTTATTTTGTAGATACATGGATTT
>NW_007025386.1:0-450 GCF_000164805.1 Carlito syrichta
CCTTCCTTCCTTCCTTCCTTCCTTCATTCATTCATTCCTTCCTTCCTCCTCTCTTTCTTTCTTTCTTTCTTTCTTTCTTTCTTTCTTTCTTTCTTTCTTTCTTTCTTTCTTTCTTTCTTTCTCTCTTTCCTTTCTTACCTCAGTAGGTTGCCCAGGCTGCTCTCAAACCACCCAACTCAGGCCATCCTCTCAGCCTGGGTCTCCCAAACTGCTGCAATCACAGGCTTTCCATTTGGTAGATATCTTGTTCTTCCTGCCTTGTCTTGAACTCTGAACTGGAGGGAATCCTCCTTCCGATGCTTGCCCTCACCCAAGGTTTTCAGGGTTTTGTTTGGGGTTGAGGTGGGGGCTTGCTATGGTGTCCAGCCTGGTCTCAAGCTCCCAGGTTATGGCCATCTTCCTATCTTGGCCTCCACGAGTGACAAGGAGACAGACATGAATCATCCTGTA
>NW_007025387.1:0-970 GCF_000164805.1 Carlito syrichta
ATAGGATGAAGTCAAAGACCAAGAATAATCAACAAAGGCTATGACAGGCCCCTGCACTTGTCAGCATGAATGAGGCTTTTTAATACATCATCCCAAGTAAGTATTAAAACTTGCTATTCTAAATTACAAGAGAGCCCTTCCAGCTAACTTAAGCCCAAAGATATCTAAGAGAAGGTTTAAGTCTTTAAATTGGTCCATTACAAAATTTCTAATCCTTCACGTGGCAGATTTCCATACCATTTTCTACACTTGGGTGTCTCCCCTAAATGGGAACTTATTCAAAATAAACTTTAGAAATGATAGAGTGAACTCAAAGTTTCACAATTGAAGTATCAGGAAACTAGACAGCTGCAAGAAATCTTTCAGTATTTCTGACTAAAAAAAAAAAAAAAACCAACTTCCTCTTCCATGTTCTTCTCTGCACTATCATCCTTAAAAGATGGGAGGCGGCCAGAAGCAGTGGCTCACCCCTGTAATCTCAGTACTTTGGGAGGCCGAGGTGAGAGAATTACCTGAGTTCCAGAGGTTTGAAACCAGCCTGGACAACTTGGTGAGCCCTCATCTCTGCAATAAATCAAAAAATTAGCCAGGCATGGTGGTGCACATCTGTGGTTTCAGCTACTTGGAAGGCTGAGGTAGAAGGATCACCTGAGCCCAGCAGGTCGAGGCTGCAGTGGCAGTGAGTGGGCCACAGAGTGACATTCTGACCCCCGCCCAAAAAAAAGATGGGAGGCAACGTGTATCCATGACAGGAATATTGGTTAGAATGGCACCTAGAACTTAGCATGTACTGAGGAAATGGGCCTGTGTTGTAATATTCAATGCTTTATTATGAAACAGGCTTTATGTCTCCTTACTTTTTATTTTCATCTTCAATGTTGTCCTCACTGTTATAACAACTGCACAGGAGTCTGGTGGGGCTTATAGAGGAGGCAATTTCAGCAGATGCTGGAAGAAGTTCTTTGCAAAG
>NW_007025388.1:0-955 GCF_000164805.1 Carlito syrichta
CAATTCGCTCACCTCAGACTCCCAAGGTGCGGGATTACAGGCTGAGCCACTGAGACCAGCAGTATATGTTTCTTTATTTTCCATAATTATGGTAAATTATTTCTAACTTTGAAGTCTGAAATCCATGAAATTATCAAAATACAAGTATACAACACTGATTGCAACAAAGTTATGGACAATCTGTGATTTTTTACCAACTATGTAAATCAGCAACATTGCACAGTAGATATCAGATAGTCATCTCAATTAACTTTCTCTCTCCTTGCCTGACTATTCATTTTCAAGCAAAATATAATAACACATACATATGGCAACACTGCAACATTCAGAAACAGAATTTGCAATGATGTAAATTCACATCTCTGGCAACCAGGAACAGAATTTGGAATGACGTGAATTCACATCAGTGGTTGCAAATGAGTTAATATAGTCTCCAATGACTAGCAGTCAACATTTTGCTGCCTCCAGGAAATTCACCTCACTGCAAAGGGTAACTGTAGGCTCAAAGTTAAAGGTTGGAAAAGTATCTTTCTAGCAAATAAAATGCAGAAAAGAGTAAGTGTGACTATTCTGATATAAGACAAAGCAATTTCAAACCATCAAAAGTTAAAAAAGACAGACAGACACTAACTAAATAGTGATAAAAGTTTTAATTCACAGCCAGAAACATTCATCTTAACATATATGCACCTATCACAGGAGCACCAGGTTTGATAAAACAATTACTTAGTAGACTAAGAAAGGACATAGACCTCCACACACTCATTATTAGAGACCTCAGTACCCCACTAGCAGCCCTAGCAGATCATTGAGGCAGAAGATACGGAGCCTTAGTTCATTGATCAAATGGATTGAATAAACATCTATAGAACACTCCACCCAACAACTACAAAGTTTATGCTCTACTCATCATGAGATATGGCCCATACAAAGCATAAAAACAAGTGGGTCCAGG
>NW_007025389.1:0-1112 GCF_000164805.1 Carlito syrichta
CTGTTGGAGTTTCAAGGTCCTTCGTGGAGTTACTTCGCCAGTCAGAGAGGAAAAGAGCAAAGAAACCAAGCACTTTGTCTCCCACCCTTACAGGCTCTGGCGGTTCGAACTTTCCTTTGGGGACTTTCTTGCCTCCCTAGGGAGTAGCCCTAGGCAGAGACCGTCAGTTGTCCTCTGAGATGCAGCTCGGTCCACGGGGAAACTCCGAAATCTTGGCTAGAAGGAAGCAAATATTTAACCTTAGTGCCTCGCCCAGTCAGCCCACAGCTGTCTGATGTCTTTCCCTGGAGCTGCACGCTGAAGTGTAGCCTCAGCTAGAGCCTTCAATTGCCACTAGTTTCCAACACAGCCCACAGAGGGCCACCAGTTAGGAAATAGAGAGAGAGAGAAAGAGAGAGATATCTCGCATGTCTCGGCGGAACCTCCCAAAATATTAGGGTACGGGCGGACCGGGTGAGGTTCGAGAGATGCAGGGAGTCGCGCAGCACTGGCGGGACTGGCAAACCAGAGGTGTGTCCCGGCAACCCAGAGATCCGAGTAAATAGCAAATAATTGCGACACACAAAAAGATTAAGAAAGAAAAGTTATTTAAAAATAAATTAGAGAGAGAATGAGAAGGAAAAGAGAAGATTCAGCTCCCCAAGATGGGGAAGGGGGACCAAAGCCAGGAAGCATGGCGACAGCCAATACTCAAAGAGCACACGGCCACGCCAGACTCTAGCAAGGCAATGGTTGCCTGTGGTTGTTTCCTTTTAACCATTCTCCTTGATGGGGGAAGAACATTAGGGTGACTGGGTGGTGGTCTGCTTCCACGTCATCACAAAAGGGCAGGCAAGTGCAGCTACTGATGATGTCAGATGATGGACAGCAGGCAGATGGGTGGGTTAGTCACATGATTGCTGCCATGGTGGGGCTTATCTGTGTCACAAGTTCACAGAGGTCTGATTAGCTTAACCTGAGGGGGATTTCCTGTAAGAGGCTTGTTAGACATTTGCAATTCACAAATTCCTTGACCAAAGGTGGCTGGTCATTTGGGTTGTCCTGATAATGTATCTGAAGGAGATATGCCTAGGGGGGATGGGATAAGCTGCTGTTTGTCCTGCAGTAGAATG
>NW_007025390.1:0-761 GCF_000164805.1 Carlito syrichta
CTGAGCTAACTAGAGGGTCAATTCGTCAGTCAACTAGTTAATCCAGCTAAATACATGGCCGAGTAGTAAGCCAGCTTGTTAAACCAGCTAACATGTCAGTCAAGTAGTCAGCCAACGTGTTAAACCAGCTAACTAGTCAGCCGACTTGTCAGCCAACAAGTTAAGTCACCTTGTTAACTCGTTAACCAACTAGTTAAGTCAGCTATGCAACTTGATTACCAACTAGTTAAAAAGGTTATATAACTTATTAACCATCTCGTTAATTCACCTAGCTGTCTCATTAGCCAACTAGTTGTCAGCTAGCTGACTTAAGTCAGCTAGCTAAGTGAGCTAGCTCACTAGTTAGGTAACTATTAAAGTCAGCTACTTAAGTCTTCTCCTTAGCTAGTTAACTAATTAGTTAAGTCAGTTGGTTATTCAGCTAGTTAAATAGTTAGCTAGCTATTTAATTCAGTTAGTAAGTCAGCTAGCTAACTAGTTAAGTCAGCCAGTTAAGTCAGCTAGCTAATTATATATGTCAGCTAGCTAAGTCAGATAGTTAAGTAAGCCTCTAATATAGTCAGCTGGTTAAGACCGCTAGCTAGCTAGTTAGCTAAAGAGTTAAGTCAGCAGGTTGAGTCACGTTGTTAGCTAGTTAACTAATGGGTTAATACAAGTGGGTTGAGTCAGCTAGCTAGCTACTTAGCAAATGGGTTGAGTCAGCTGGTGATAGACTGGATAGCTAGTTTACTAATGAGTTCAGTTGGTTGAGTCAGCTAGCC
>NW_007025391.1:0-912 GCF_000164805.1 Carlito syrichta
AAATTTTAAATATATTACAAGTCTACAGTAATCAAAGCAGTTTGGCACTGGCATCAGAACAGACACAGACACGTTGAATAATATAATACAGATTTTAGCAAGAGACCCACACATCTAAACTCAATTTTTGAAAGGAAGCCATAATGAATAACCTCTTAAATAACTGGTGTTGAGAAAAGTTGATATCCACATGCAAAGAATAAAAATGTATCCATATCTTACCCATTGTACAAGAATCAACTCAAAATGGTTTAAAAACTTAAATATAAGACTTGAAACTATGAGACTAATAGAAGAAAATACAGGAGAAAACTCCATGACATTGGTCTGGGCATTGATTGCTTGTATATAACCTGAAAAACACAGACAACAATAGCAGAAAACTTTCAAACAGCAAAGAAAACAATTAGAAGAGTGAAGAGACAATCTAAATGTACAGATTGGTAGAAAATATTTGCAAAGTATGTACTGGATAAGAAGCTAATATCCAAAAGATACAAGGAACTCAAACTACTCAATAATTCTATTGCAAATGAGCAAAAGACCTGGGTAGACTTATCTCAAAAGAACACATACAAATGATCAACAGATATACAAAAAAATTCTCAACATCTCTAGTGAAAGAAGTGAAAATTAAAACTACAACGAGGTATCAATTCACATCTAACCTGGTTGTTAGTAAAAAGATGAAAAAACACTTTGGAAGGCCAAGGCAAGAGGATTGCTTGAGCCCAGGGTTTCGAAACCAGACTGGGCCATCTGGTGAGACCTCATCTCTACAATAAATCAAAAAATTAGCCAGGCATGGTAGCACATGGTTGTAGTTCTGGCTACTTCAAAGTCTGAGACAGAAAGATCTCCTGAGCCCAGTGAGTCAAGACTGCAGTGACTGTGAGCATGCCACTGCACTCC
>NW_007025392.1:0-751 GCF_000164805.1 Carlito syrichta
CTGACTTAACTACTCTTCCAACAAGTGATCTGACTGGTCAACTGACTTAAGTAGTTGGCTGGCGACTGAGCAGAATGGTCAGAAGACTTAACTAGTCAGCCAGCATGTGAGTTGACGTGTGAGCCAACTTAACTAGTTCGTAGGTGAGTGAACCCACATGTGAAATGCCATAACTAGTCAGCCGGTGAGCAAACTGACCAGTAAGCTGAATTAACTAGCCAGCTGGTGAGTGAGCTGACTAGTTACCTGAGCTGTTGGCTGGCGAGTGAGCCCACTAGTTTGCTGAACTGTTGGCGAGCAAGTGAGACAACTAGTTAGCTTACCTGATGGAAAGCGAGTGAGCCCACAAGTTAGCTGACCAGCTAGCTGAGTTGTAATCTAAGTAACTAGGTGATGTGCTAGCTGACATAACTAGCTAGTAAAGTAGCTATCTAGCTGTCTAGCTAGCTGACTTAACTAGCTAGCTAACTGGCTAGTTAGCTGGCTACCTGACTTAACTATCTAGCTCAATATATAGCTAACTAGCTAGCTGACTTAATTAGCTAGCTGACTAGGAAACTGACTAGCTAGGTGACTTAACTAGCTACCTGAATAGTTAGCTTACTTCCTAGCTGATTTAACTAGTTAACTAGCAAGCTAGGTGACTTAACTAGCTGACTGGCTAGCTGGCTAGCCAGCTGACTTAACTAGGGAGATACATGGCTGGCTAGATGGCTAGCCCAGTTGGCTTAACTAGCTAGCTACCTGGCTG
>NW_007025393.1:0-875 GCF_000164805.1 Carlito syrichta
CACTCCCAGACTCAAACAATCCTCTTGCCTCAACCTCCCAAGATGCTAGGACTACAGAAACCTGCCACCATGTCTGGCTGCTTTTTTATTTTTAAATTTTTTTCTAGAGATGGAGTCTTGCTATGTTTCCCGGACTGGCCAAACTTCTAGGCTCAAGCAATCCTCCCGTCTCAGCCTCCCAAAATGCTGAGATTACAGACATGAGCCACCATACTCGGCCAACTGTTAGGTTTTTAATTTACTGTTCTAATAGGTATATAGTGGTACCTTAGGATTTTTGAAATTTGCATCTGCCTAATGACTAATGATAAACTTTTTTTTATGTGTTTGTCACTTATATATGCCTTTTATTAGAGTTTGTTTGTTTTTTTCCTTACCGCTGAGCTTTGGGAGTTCTTTTATGTTCTAGATTGTCGGTGACCTGCACTGACCAGAGGGAGGGTTAGGACCGCACCGGTGAATCAGAGACGGAGAGAAGAAAACTACTCGGAGGCAGCTCTTCTGGGAACAGTCTGGCCAAGACTGAAGCCCATTTTATTCAAACCTTTTCCAACTTATATACCATTTTCTATACCCTCCAGCAATGTGATAATCACTCACTGGGGGCGTACAAGTTTCGTGCTTTACAAACTATGCATCACAAGACCACCACGAGATCTGCAATTTCCAAGCAAACAATTCAAATTCCATGATGCCTGCCGTGCTTACATCAAGGTCACAGGTGCACAATTTCAATACAAATCGTTCAAAGTGTTTTCCATAATGTTCAACGAATCATTCATATTATACTCTTTGCTCTATACCCTGATTATACAAAGACTTTCCTGAGTTAACTCTAGGTTCAATCCAGTTCACTGATTCCCATATTTTTAACA
>NW_007025394.1:0-799 GCF_000164805.1 Carlito syrichta
TCAGCGCACCTGGACTTTGTCATCAGGCGGGCCTCCAAGGCTGGCTCCAACAAAATGTAAATGTGGTAAAGGCGTCAGTTTTCTTTTTTCTTAACATTAAGTAATTCACACTGGAGAAAAACCTTATAAATGTAAGGAATGTGGTAATGTCTTTAGTTGTCCCAGCTCCCTTTATGATCATGAAAGAACTCATACTGGAGAGAAACTGTATTAATTTAAGGAATGTGGTAAAGTCTTTAGAGGTTCTACATCTGTTTGTAACCATATGAGAATTCATACTGGGATGAAACTCTATGAATGTATGGAGTGTGATAAAGCCTTTATTTTTTCCAGTCATCTTCATAGGCTCAAAGTGACTCATACTAAAGAGAACCCCTATGAATGTCAGTAATATGGGAAGGCATTCAGTTGTCTCACTTCTCTTCAAGGATGTGGAAAGTAATAGTGATGAAGAACTCTGTGTGTAGGAAATGTGATAAAGCATTCGGTGTTTCATGTTCTCTTCATAGTTATGAGAATACTCTCACTGGCAGGAAGCCTTATCAATGTTAAGGAATGTTGTAAATTCTTCAGTTGATCCACTAACTGCCATATGTATGAAAGAAATCATACTGGGGAGAAAACCTATGAATATAAGAAATGTGGTAAAGCTTTCAGATGTTCTGCATCTCTTCTTGACCATGAAAAAAAAATCGTACTGAAGAGAGACCCTGTGAATGTAAAAAAAAAGTGGAAAAACCTTCACTTCTTAACATTCTATTAGAAAACATGAACATACTCATTGGAGAAAAATCTTATG
>NW_007025394.1:2258-3122 GCF_000164805.1 Carlito syrichta
TTTTTTTTTTTTTCTCTATTTAAAGATGTGGGGTACAATTCGGGGTTAGGTATACAAATGTTTATTATGCAGACATCCTTGTTGATGAAGTGTGCCTCTCCCTCCCCTAGCAGCTTCTCTCAACTGTCAATCCTGCACTCCCCCTCTCCTGGCAATTTCCCCGCTACTGCTGATCCCTTTCTTATAGTATTATAATTGTTCAAGGACCGTTTATGAGTGAGAATATATGGTACTCTGTTCTTTGTTTCTGTGATAGAGCAGAGGCTCATTCTTAGAGAGAGTCTCTGCATTATGAATTTCTTCTTTTGCAAGGAAACATTTAGGAAAGAATTTTGTAGGTACTTTTTTATGCAGTAGTACATTAATTTAATAGGTAGTGTTTTTGATTTTCAGCCAGCAAATACAATTTTTATTTGTTTAAAAATGTGTTTAAGCCGGGCTTGGTGGCTCAGCCTGTAATCCCGCGCCTTTGGGAGGCTGAAGTGAGTGGATTGCCTGAGCCCGCGGGTTCGAGACCCGCCTGGGCAGCGAGGCCTCATCTCTACAATAAATCAAAAATCAGCCGGGCGTGGTAGCGCATGCCTGTAATTCCAGGTACTCGGAAGGCTGAGGCGGAAGGATCGCTGGAGCCCAGCAGGTCGAGGCTGCAGTGGCCGGGAGTGGCCACTGCACTCCAGTCTGGACGACAGAGTGAGACTCCAACTCAAAAAAAAAAAAAGTGTTGGATGTATGGGTGAATTAAAATGCGTTTCCAACATATAGATAAGTTTAATTTTTATAAAATTGGTTGGTGATTAATGAATCACTTAAAAATAAGTCTTTGCTAATAGTTTGCAGTTTGTTACCAGCTTCATAATGGCAGGA
>NW_007025395.1:0-777 GCF_000164805.1 Carlito syrichta
CGGGATTACAGGCTGAACCACCGAGACCCGCCAATTTATTAATGACACTGTCAAAACATTTTGATTGATGAACTTTTCAAAAAAGAACTTTAAAGTAAACTATTGGATGAAAAGAGTTTATTGCAATATTTATTTTTATTAGACTCTTATCCAGAGGATATATAGCACTTTTACAACTCAATAAAGTTACAACCTAATTTTTTATGGGAAAAATCTGGAATTGACAATTTTTTAAAAAGAGCAATGTACTTATGAAGGGTTCAAACATATTTGTCATGCATAAAATAAAATTAACTCTGCAATAACATACCTTTACGCAAAACTAACATTTACTGAAAAGTAAAAGAGAGAAAGTACAAAGTGTCTGAAATATTATGGAACTATTAGAAATTTTTCTCATTGCTGGTAGTATTGTAACTTTGTACAACATTAGAAAGCAATTTGATAGGATTTAAATATTGAACATAAGTATATTCTGTGAATCTGCAGTGCTACCCCAATTTGTGAAAATCACAGAAATTAACATAATCACCCAAATACATGGATAAGAATGCTTATATTTTTAGTATTAGCCCCAAACTGAAAACAATAAAAATTTATCATAACATGAATAGATAATACAATTTTCATATGAACTGTTACATTCATGTAATTGACTATCATGTTATTTATGTCAATGAAAATAATCAACTGCTATATCAACCAAACATAGAATAAAGTACTTATGGAAACAAAAATCAAAATTACATTAACTTTGGGGAAGAGGAGTGTTAGCTA
>NW_007025396.1:0-676 GCF_000164805.1 Carlito syrichta
ATTCTAACTGGGTAATGATCTAACAAAAAAGAGAACTACAGACCAATATCCCTAATGAACATAGATGTAAAAATTCTCAACAAGATTCTAAAAAATTGGATCCAACAACTACACATCTCAAAAATCATTCACCGTGCACAACTAGGCTTCATCCCAAGGATGCATGGCTAGTTCAACATCAGAAAGACCATAAAAGTAGTTAAATACATCAACAGATATAAAAAAAAGAACCACAGGATTTTGTCATTAGATGAAAGAAAACTTTTGATAAAATCCAGCATCCATTCTTGATTTTAAAAAACCCTGAAACATCTAGGTATAGAAGGAACATGCATCAAAATAGTAAGAACCATCTCTGATAAACCCACAGCCAGAATATTGATGCTATCACTACATTTCCCCTGAAAACCAGAACGAGACAAGGCTGCCCACTCTCACCCTTCCCAGTCAACATTGTGTTAGAAGTCCTAGCTAGAGCAATTAGAAAAGAGAAGGAAATCAGGGGTATCCATGTAGGAAAAGAGGAAGTTATGCTATCCCTCTTTGTTGGTGATATCATCCTATACCTAGAAAAGCCAAGACAACTATTAGAAAACTGCTTTCACTGATAAAGGACTTTGGCAAATTCTTGGGGTACAAATTATGTGCAAAACAGTCATATTCTTATATACCAAAA
>NW_007025397.1:0-913 GCF_000164805.1 Carlito syrichta
ATGTGTATCAATGTCAGGACAGGTGCAGGGTCACTGTTGGGAGCCAGACTTGGAGACCCGCCTGATTGACAAAGTCCAGGTGCCCTGAGGACCCCTGGCTGCAAAGCGAGACCGGGCAGCTGAGGCCCTTCTGTCTTCCGTCTTTGTTGTTGATACAGCTGAAGAAATTATCTGCAGTCATGGAAGAAGATGGCATGTTTATGTGAAGAATCACAGCTAACCTGGAAATATCATGGTTTATTTTTCCATTTTTCCCACTATGCCACTTGGACTTTTCTAACATATGCAAGGGTTAAACTCTGAAGCACATCAAGAATGCTTTCTTTCACTTGGTTATAAGTTACTAGATATTGCTTAAGTAATAAATGATATAAGTATATCCACTCCCTATTTGATTTAGGATTTGCAGTTTAGTGTTTAGACATAAGGATTTTTAGAAGCACAAGTTTATAGTAGTTCATTATAAATTCATTATAAGTTCTGACACTTATCTAGGAGTTATGTAGATGATTTATAACACTGTTTTCACTAACTTAGGATAAAGATTAATGTTAAGACTTAATTCTATAGTTAAAACTATGAACTTATAACTCTAAGTTAACATTGATAGAGTAGGTTTTCACTGAACTCATAATATAATAATCAGACACTTTTATGACAGATCAGCTAAAACAGTAAGTAACCTTGAGAGGCCTGGGAAACATTACTAAAAGCTTCTTTTGAGTTCTCTTTAGAAGCAAGCACTGCAAGATAAGAGAAAAGTAACGAGGACATCTGGACAAGGGAGGCGATCACAGGACTCTGAGAACATAAGAGCCTAAGATGAGATATTCCTGACACATAAGAAATATACACTTAAAGAAACTTTCTTGAACATTTGTAATTTGGGACATTGGACCGAAAGTATCATTGT
>NW_007025398.1:0-1093 GCF_000164805.1 Carlito syrichta
CATCAGCACTGATAACCATACATGTCATTTATTTATTAATTTAATTTATGTATTTAAATAAATAAAGCAGCTCCACAGAGTTTAACCATAGACTTTTGTCCTCCACTGTAACAGATGCTATTGAGGTGTCCCCTTGAAACAATCCCCACACCTCCCTTCTCTGGTGCACAGTGGCCCACACGCAGCCTACTTGGGGATACATGTACTAGCCTAACAGGTCATCTGCATTTCCCTGAGGGATGCTGGGTGGGGAGTGGAAAACCCCAGGATCCCTGGACACAGATGGGCACACACACCCTAGGCTGCTCCCTGGCGTGCTGGATCCATTTCAGGAGTGCATCCTTCACTCCTTCAGGAGTGAAACCCGGAGGGAGCACTGAGCCACCAGATCCCCTTGCTACTGCTGGGAGTCTGAGCTGTGGAAGGCAGGAGTCTTTGCTCCCAGTGAGCCCTCTCTGGTGGTAAGCTCAGTCCACCCCAGGCAATATGCAGGGACTGTATCCTCCTGTTGCCTGGGAAGCATTCCCTTTGATTTGCTGGTCATACTGAAAATTGACTGAGGCTCCCCTGGATGCAGAATAACTTTCAATCAAATTTAATTAAGGGAAGACCAGTCATTTTTATCTCGAGTTTTCTCTCAGGCAGTGTTTATCTTCTAATTGGGACTTGAGAACATCCCCCAGTCAGTGACACCTTGGGCTACAGAGCAGTGGCCATTCCTGGCAACCTGACAGGCACCTCCAGGAGATGTGCAGGCCCATCCATGGGTTCCTTTGCAGGGGATGTACTAAATCACTCCTATCCTGGCCATGGAGAGGCTCCCAGGTTTTACCTTTAGAAGGATTCTGACATTTCCAAACGGCCCCACTGGCCAGGACTATAGATGGCAACATCTCAGCAAACAGTTGTGCATAGTGCCCCATTGTCGGTGACCAGCACTGACCAAGGGTGGGTTAGGACCCGCACCAGAGAATCTGGACAGCGAGAAGACCACTCGGAGGCAGTTCTTCTGGGAACAGTCTGATCAGGACTGGAGACCGATTTTATTCAAACATTTTCCAACTTATATATCATTTTTCTATACCCTCCAGCA
>NW_007025399.1:0-711 GCF_000164805.1 Carlito syrichta
CACCAGGGGCTCCTTAATGGCACATCTTTGATACAAGACATATCAAAGCTGGGACCTTTCTCCCACCAGTAGATCTTGTATTCTTGGTACTGCCTGGATGGCCATCATATATACAGTGTGGCTCCGTCTGAGAAGATGAGGTCAAGGGTGCCAGTCACTTGTAACAAGTGTACGGTATGGTGTTGAGCATGAACTCGTGGAGGAGGCAGTAGCCCATCTATTCGCTGATGTTGGTGTCCACTTTCTCCACTGGGAGTGCCACCTCCTCCACTTCCTCTTGATGGTGATCAACATGTGGTCTAACTTGTTGGCTTGGTGATCTTCACCACATAATTAGAAATACCGGGACACTTGATTCCAATGACCTTACAGCTCCAGCCTTGGCAGCAGACTTGCAGGGGGAGCCTGTGCCCAAATCCGTGGCCAGCACCACCTTGTCCTTGAAGAGGTGCTGGCTGTGAAGCATGGCGCTATCCATGGGGATGTGCCCTGCATTCTCTAGCATCCTCCTTGTGGATGTCCAAGTGGACTAGAAATCAAAGTCTTGATCTTTGTGTGTCATGTCCTCAGGATTGGGCTTCTCGCCACTTTCTGTCCAGCCACAGGAAGCCACAGCCACGCCTAGCATCTCTGCAGTCTCTCTGCCCATCTCTAGCTCAGCCCACAGTTGGGTAGGGAGGGGAAGGAGAACTTGGGCAGATTCAGGGAAGG
>NW_007025400.1:0-823 GCF_000164805.1 Carlito syrichta
CAGGACACTACACGTCCACAAACTAAGGAAGAAAAAAGAATTTTGTTGCACGAGTCCTCAATCCAAAAAATTCCCAGGGTGTCTGCTATGGGACAGGCAAGAAACAGGGCTTCGATCTCCCGAAATGTTTCACAGCAATTTTGCATGCTGATAATATGAATCAGACATTTCTGGACTGAAGCAACATTCTGGTCCTCTTGAAAGTTGTAAATGGTTATCGGGCAGTCCAAGTCCGTTAGGTTGTCGGAACAACTAAGAACAGAATCCAGGACAAAAAACTCTTCTTGCCATATTTGGATGTAACTGTGGTCTTAAGATGAACCCTGTAAACCTTGAACTTCTGTTTCTCTTTTTATTTTGTGAGGGGACAAGGGTTTTGCAGTTGACAAATGTCTGGTATGTATTTTTAAAGGTATCCAGGAATCATGGATTCCACGTTCCTAGGAAACTTCTGAGCAACTTTTTTTTGTATACAGTGTTTAGAATCCACAATGACAGGGAAAATCAGGAAATCTTGCTGAGCATGGAAAGAAAACCGGTTCTAGGAGTTCTCATTAACCGGAATAATCAGGTTTTATCAGCAATCTGGGCTTCTGGGTCCCTACATTTCTCAGAGATACTTGCTCCGTGGAATCGCTAAATCTGTTATTTCAGATCTACAGGAACTTTCTGGTCCTCTTGTTACTTGTAATCAAGGATCTGGCCCTCCAAATTCTTTTTTGTTCCAGCAACATCTACGACCAAAATCATGTTCCCCAGATCAAAGACACATTGGTGGTACAATGCCTCGATTCTGGTGATGTCAAACTACAGAAAATTCCTG
>NW_007025401.1:0-610 GCF_000164805.1 Carlito syrichta
AAAAATATGTGGCTATTGCTTTGATAAACTCTGTTGTGGATGTGACTCTTGGAGCTATAACTAGGCCATGTTTCCTAACTTTGGATCCCCCTCTACCTTGGAGAAATGAATCTCCTCTCTTTCTCTCTCCCTTTCTCCAATGTACATTCTAAATAAACTATATTTTCCAAGATAAAATTAAAAAATAGGCCGAGCTCGGTGGCTCAGCCTCTAATCCTGTGCCTTTGGGAGGCTGAGGTGAGTGGATTGCCTGAACCCGTGGGTTCGAGACCCTCCTGGGCAACTTGGCAAGATCTCATCTCTACAATAAATCAAAAACCAGCCAGGCATGGTAGCTTGTGCCTGCAATTCTGGCTACTTGGAAGGCTGAAGTGGAAGGATTGCCAGAGCCCAGCAGGTTGAGGCTGCGGTGGCCGGGAGCAGACACTGCACTCTAATCTGGGTGACAGAGTGAGACTCCAACTCAAAAATAAATAAATAAATAAATAAATGAATGAATGAATGAATAAATAAATAAATAAGTCACATAAAAATATGTAGACTTTTCCCATTCAAATTTAATATATTCCAAAGCATTAGAATGACAGCATCACGAAATTTTTGGTTGCAA
>NW_007025402.1:0-3466 GCF_000164805.1 Carlito syrichta
TGCCGGTCATCCCAGTGACTCTGAGGCTGAGGCCACAAGGATTGCCAGAGCGTGCGATTTCGAGACGGGCAGTGAAAAACAGTCGTGGCCACAGGACCCAGCCTGGGCCACAGAGCCAGACACTTTCTTCACAAACTTGAGAATCTTGCAGATTCCCAAATGTGCATGGTGTGTTCACAGGGTGACTGGCTTTTTAGCCAGGAAAAATGGGAAGGGGAGGAAGAAATGTCCCCAGTGAGAGTTGTGTCCATGGCCTTTCTGGGAGGAATGTCCTCATTGCCAAGTTGGATGGTCAAGCAGCCTGGGGCACATTTCTACCCTCGTAGAGGAGAGACAGAAGGAAGCCGGCCAGGAAGCCTCAGGAATTCACACACCAAAGTGGGGGCAGCCATGGGAGGGGTTGGTGCTGGAGGGTGCCAACCTTGGGGGACTTTTGTATGTGGGAGGGTGGGGGACTGGACTGAGGGAAGAAGTTTTTCAGAAGAATGGATTTATTTAGTGACATATTTTCTTTCTTTCTTTCTTTCTTTCTTTCTTTCTTTCTTTCTTTCTTTCTTTCTTTCTTCCTTCCTTCCTTCCTTTTCATCTCTATCTCTCTTTTGTTCCCTCACAAGGTAGTCCTGGCTGCTCTCAAACTCAACAACTTGGGCCTTCCTCTCGGCCTCGGCCTCCCAAACTGCTGTGATTAGTCTTTCTATTTGGTCGGCATCCTGATCTTCCTTCCTGGTCTTGAACTCTGGGCCTGAAGTGATCCTACCACCGAGGCCTGCCCTCAACCCAGGTATTCTGAGTTTTACTTGAGGTCAAGGTGGGGGCTTTCTATGGTATCCAGCCTGGTCTCTATATCCCGGGCTTCAACCAACTTACTGTCTCAGCCTCCCCAAGTGCCTAGGAGACAGTTGTGAGACACCCGGCCATCCCCGCCCCCCCAAAGATTTGAGAGTCAGGCCCTCCCTTTCCTGCACGTGGCCATTGGGAGGAGCATGTGAGTTGACACTGGGAAAAGAGTGGGCGCCCAGGCGGAGACACGCCCCTGTGCCAGGTGCTCCACCTGAGGAAGTCTCAGTGGGTGACTCTAGTCACACTCTCCAGGCCCCTGGTGTTCAGAAGGGAGCAGGCCTAACAATGGCACCTTGAGAGGGGTGTGTAGGCCAGTCGCAGGGGCTCACGCCTGTCATCCTTGTGCTCTGGGAGGCCAAGACGAGAGGATGACCTGAGCCCCCGGGTTCGAGACCAATTCGGGCATCTTTAGAAGCCAAAAAAATGAGCTGAGCATGGTGGCACACGCCTGACATTCCAGCCACTCGTGAAGCTGGGAGGGGAGGATTGTGGGAGCCCAGCCTTTGGAGGCCCTGATGGCTGAGAGACGGTCCCTCGCTCCAGCTTGGGTGAAAGAGGGGAACTCTGACTCAGAATAATAATATCAACCACCACCACCACCACAGGCCGAGCTCAGCGGCTCAGCCTGGCATCCCAGCCCTTTGGAGCCCCAGGTGAGTGGATGGCCTGAGCCTGAGGATTCAATACCAGCCTGGGACTTGGGACAAGTCCACATCTCGACCATTAAAAATAAATTTAAAGATTAGCTGAGTGTGGTGGAGCAGGCCTGTAGTTCCAGTCACCCGAGCAGCTGAGGCAGGAGGATCTCCTGAACCTGGCAGGTGGAGTTTGTGGTGGGCATGACCATACCCTTGCTTCAGCTTTGGCAACAGAGAGGGATTCTGACACCAACCAATAATAATCACCAGCACCACCACCACCACCACCCCTGACACCCAGCGTGAGGAATCACCCTCAGGAATGGGAGAGGAAAAGCCACTTTTCAGCCTGTTGTTCATGGGAGGTTTCAAAGGTGACCAATGGGCACATCAATCCCGCACCTTTGGCCACACATCCCAGAAGGCCAGCCTTCACTCTCCACACTTGTGCCCCATGGCAAAGACATGTTTGAGCTCACAGAACAGACGGCCCCATCTAGTGTGCCCGTCAGGCACAGAGCGATCAAGGTGGTCCCGCAATGCCACGGCCATCCCAGATCCGGTTGCCCGGTCTGTCACCTTCGGGTGGGGGATGGTCCCTTCCTCTCCCAATCACTACATCCTCCCCGCCCATGTTTAGGTTTTCCTGGGGAGCCGTTAAACCCATCGTGATGCACATGAGAGACATCTTTGTTGTTGCTGGAGTCTCCGTGAGTGGAGCTGGAGTGAAGTGGCAGAATTGTGACTCCCATGCCCTCCACCTGAGGGGCTCAGGTGATCTTTCCTTTTCGGTCCCTGAGCAGCCAGGACTCTGTGGGCCAGCACACCTGACTCGATTTTGGGTACCTCTCACCGATTCGAGGTCTGGCCAGGTTGGTCTGCCCGGGCTGGTCTGTGACCCCAGGGCTCAGGCAGCTTTCTGCCTCGGCCTCCCAGGGCCTGGGGCTGATGGCCTGGAGCCACGGTTCTCAGCCTGGATTCCCACGTTCTGTTGGCAGGGAGACACAAAAGCACGCACCGGGATGGAGGCCACCGCATACCTTGTAGCTCGAACCCTGGGCACCACCACTTGCAAACTGAGTGTTTGTGTTCCAGGGAGTGACGAGGTCTTGCTACATGGCCCACTCTGGTCTCAAACTCCCAGGTTCCATTGGTTCACCGCCTCAGCCTCCCAAAGCCACAGCCCAATTACCTGCAGATCCACTGTCTTTCCAGAATTCTATGCCCAAGCCTGCGGCCTCCATCCCGAATGATCTCTGTTCACAATTATCCCAACCCCATACATAAATGGATGCTTTTCTTTTCTTTCCTTTTTTTTGAGTCAGAGTCTCACTCTGTCACCCAGGCTGGAGGGCGGTGGCTCACTCCCGGCAGCTACAGCTTTGACTCACCGGGCTCTGGAGAGCTTTCTCACTTGGCCTTTCGAGCAGCTGAAATGACAGGTGTGCGCCACCACACCCAACTCATGTGGGATGGAGGATCGAGAGGAAGTCTCTCTGAGTTGTCCAGGTGCATCTTGGACATGTGGGCTGGTTCTGGCCACTGGATTCTGCCTCCCAAAGTGCTGGGATGATGAGGTTGAACCCCTGAGCCTGGCCTTGATCCTTCATTGCAAAAAAACCAGAAGGCCAGCTTCAGTGGCCCACACCTGGAATCCCAAGACTCTGGGAGTCTGAGGCAGGATGATGTCTGGAGCCCAGGAGCTCAAAGTCACCCTGTGCCACGCAGGGAGACCTTGTCTCTGCACCCATCCAAACAGGGGGTCTGGGTTCGTGGTGTCCATCATCCCAGGCACTCAAGAGGCTCAGGTGGGAGGATCGCTGGAGGCCCAATTTTGAGGCTGGTGGTGAAGACTGTCATGTCCCTGGGACCCAGCCTGAGCCACAGATCAGACTCTGTCTCCCAAAACATCAGAATCGTACAGGTTCTCAACTGCGCATGGTGTCCTCATAGGGCGACTGGTTTTAGAGCCAGAAAAAGTGGGACTG
>NW_007025403.1:0-903 GCF_000164805.1 Carlito syrichta
AAAATTGTTATCTTCGAAGCCAGATTTCTGGGGTCAGTGTTGTTAGGGTCCAGGTAGGGTGAGGGTAGATGGATGGAGAAAGGAGAGGCACAAGGAGACAAAACACAGGTAGAGTTGGCAAGCCAGAGGTGAACGTTGGCAACCCAGAGATCCGAGTAAATGTAAAAAATTGTGACACAAAATGGTGAGAAAAGATTTATTTAAGAAAGCTTCACTTCCCACAGACAGGGAAGGGCCTACATTCTAGATAAGTGATAAGAGCTCGGGATTTAATCCTCTCCCTTGGGGGTGTCATAATCAAGTAGGTGTGACTGCCATGACTTCTGCATTGACCATCTGGGAATGTCTTGGAGATCCTGTGACAGAGACCTGCTAATGTTTGCCCATATTCTCATAACCCCTAGAGAAGGTCTTGATGAGGTCCCAGTGCTCCTGTAAATTCCTGAAAAACATTCCTTAGAGCTAATGGAGGATACATTTTCCCTTTCTTTCTTTTTTTTTTGAGTTGGAGTCTCACTCTGTCGTCCAGACTGGAGTGCAGTGACATGTTCCCAGTCACCAAGCACAGGCAATCCTTCCACCTGCTGGGCACAGGCAATCCTTCCACCTCAGCCTTCCAAGTAGCTGGAACTGCAGTTGCCCACTACCATACCCAGCTAATTTTTGATTTATTGTAGAGACAAGGTCTTGCCAAGTTGCCCAGGTGGTTCTTGAAGTCGCAGGTAATCCACTCGCCTGTGCCTCCCAAAATGCTGAGATTACAGATTGAGCCACGGAGAGGCTCCTCCCTTTAATTCTTATGCATTCTGAGTGGGCAGCTTTGGGAAATTCTTGATATTCCCTCAGAGGGCACCTAATCTACAGGAGAATTGAATCTCCATTAGCTTCCCCTTCTGAGTTGTC
>NW_007025404.1:0-1085 GCF_000164805.1 Carlito syrichta
CACTACCACACCGGCTGATTTTTTGATTTATTGTAGAGATGAGGTCTCACTGCCCAGGTGGGTCTCGAACCCGCGGGGTCAGGCAATCCACTCACTTCAGCCTTCCAAAGGCGCGGTATTACAGGCTGAGCCACCGAGTCGGCTTGGGTGTTGTTAATTAGCAGGTCTAGAGGTTATTTTGATATCGTTTACCAGTTAGCAGGGCCTACAACTTGCGCCCTCAGTATAAGTAACTGGTGCATCCCTAAGCTGTGTGTTTCTTCCAAGGCTTGGAAGGAGGTGATAACTCCTTACCTCAGGTCTCTCTAACATTCAGCTGTATAACTTACTGCTGGCCTTCCTTTTTGTGAGTGTACCATCTTTATATTTTCTATGAATTGTGCTTATTTCAGTGGGAGAATGAAGTATTGAAACAGTGGTTCTTAGATGCGGTTGTTTGCCAAGCCTGACATTTCAAGGGAAATTGGGTAAACCTGTTTTTAACCTAAGTAATGATGATGGAGGTTGTAGGATCTTCTAAAATGTCAGAGTGATAAAATTGGGCATGGCCTCTTAACAGCATAAGAAAACTTGAATGCAGTTTACCACCATCCTTGAAGGACTTTGACACTGTCACTATTAACTGATTTCTTGAGTCTTTTTGCTCTACCCAACCTCTCTTTTCAGAAATTCAGAGGAAGAAATGATGTATTGCTAAAGCAGATCACACACACACACACATACACAGACACACACGCATAGATTTATATAAAATCTTATTTCTAATAATAGGCTATTTTAGGAACAGCCTATAATTTGCTATGAAAGTCTGTGATAATAAGTGACTAATTCAAAAGATCAAATACTTTAACTTATATTTGTGAAAATGTCAACACAGTATAAGAAAGTGAGGGCAAGGTCAGTTTCCAGAAGCATCTATCAGGTCAAGCCCCAGCACAACCAGGGTCTGCTTCTGAATCATCTTCTCTAAGTCCAGAGGGGAACCATGGTCCTCAAGACTCTCCTGTCATTTAAGTTACATCACCAGCCTCTTGGTCTGAGACTTGCACCCTGGTTTCTTCAACTAGCTTTCACCACCAGCTTTT
>NW_007025405.1:0-767 GCF_000164805.1 Carlito syrichta
TCAGCTGTGAGTACAACTATACGCTGAGGCCTGAAAGATCTTCTATCCAATCACAGAACCTGGGTGCCTTAGTTTGTTCAAGCTTCAAAATACCATAAACTGGGTAGCATAAAAATAACAAGAGATTTTCCCCCCACAGTTCTGGAGGCTGGGAGTCCATGCTCAAGGATCCAGCATATTTGGTGTCTAGTGAGGACCCGCTTTCTAGTTCATAGATGGCACTCCTAACTGTGTTCTCACTTGATGAAGAGGATGGCATATATTAAGCATAAACACATTATTTGCACAGTTTAGGCACAATGAGCCACACTTATCATTTAGGGAAAATTTACATATATAATATAATATATATATATCATACTCATATATATAAAGGGGAACAAAAAAAAACAACCTCGGAATTATCTTTTGGAGGGAGGGACCTTTGTAGTACGGGCTTCCTGCAAGGTAAGTATTCTAAGAACCCATCAGCATCAGTGTGCCAGCTGGCATTGTTATGAGGGGTTGCTTTCATTGTTGTCAGAGGCTGGGGAGTCCATGATCAAGGAACCAGCATATTTGGTGTCTGGTGAGGACCCGCTTTCTGGTTCATAGATGGCACTCCTAGCTGTGTTCTCACTTGATGAAAGGGACAAAGTAGCTTTATCATGCTACTTTTGCATGGGCAATAATTCTATACATGAGGGCTCTGCTCTCATGACCTAATTTACCTTCAAAGGCCCCACCTCTTACATGTTCATCTTGGGAGTTAGGATTTCAACATATGA
>NW_007025406.1:0-758 GCF_000164805.1 Carlito syrichta
GGTATAGTCTGAGATGAAGGTGTGACCGTGTTAAGCGACAAGAAGGGAATGGAGGGGAGATTGTAATTTAAAAACTATTTGTGAGGACAGAGTCCTTAAATTAATCATTTAGAAATGAGGCCAAAGACCAGGCGAAGTGACTCAAGCCTATAATCCCAGCATTTTGGGAGGCCGAGGCAAAATTGCCTAAGCTCAGAGATTCGAGATCAGCCTGGGCAACTCCGGGATTTGAGACCAGCCTGGGCAACCTCATCTTTACAATAAATCAAAAAATAAGCTATGCTGCGCATGCCTATAGTTCCAGCTACTTGGAAGGCTGAGACAGAATGATCACCTGAGCCCAGCAGTTAGAGGCTGCAATGGTCATCAGCATGCCACTGTACTCCAACCTGGGCAACAGAGTGAGACTCCAACTCAGAAAAAGAAATAAAGAAAGAAGGAAAGAAGGAAGGAAGGAAGGAAGGAAGGAAGGAAGGAAGGAAGGAAGGAAGGAAGGAAGGAAGGAAGGAAGGAAGGAAGGAAAGAAGGAAGGAAGGAAGGAAGGAAGGAAGGAAGCAGGCCCTAGAAGTTCTTCTTCATACTCCTTTCCTACAAGGCCAGGGTTCATTAAAAAACCAAAAAGCATCTGACATCTCACACCAAACAACTATACCTGTTTCATTTCCATTTGTGTTTTTGTCACTTTCTGGGAAGGAAGAAACCTGTCTATCCTTATGACTCTGAATGGGGCATTTCGCAATGATATTTTATATGACATC
>NW_007025407.1:0-751 GCF_000164805.1 Carlito syrichta
GCTAGCTTTGTAGCTAGCTAGTTAAGTCAGCTAGTTAAGTCAGCTGGCTCGCTAGTTAATTCAGTCAGTTAAGTCAGCTGGCTAGCCAGTTGCCTAGCAGGATAGCAAGGTAGTTAATTCTGCTGGCTAGCCAGTTTGCTAACTAGTTAAGTGTCCTCATTATGTCAGTTGGATAGCCAGCTTGCTAGTTAGTTATAAAGCTAGTTAATCATATAGCTAGACAGCTGGCTAGCTACTTATTTCAGCTAGTTATGTCAGCTGACTAGCTTGGTACATAGCTAGATAAGTCAGCGAGTTATTTAAGCTAGCTTGCTAGTTAAATCGAATAGATAGCTAGATACTTAGCTGGGTAGCTAGTTAGTTATTTTGGTGAGTAAATTCAGCTAGCTAGTTACATAGCTAGCTAGTAAAGTCAGCTAGTTAAGCCACCTATCTAGCTAGTGATGTCAACTAGTTAAGGCAGCTGGCTATACAGCTGGCTAACTAGTTAAGTCAGCTAGTTGAGTCAGCTGCCTAGCCAGGTCGCTAACTGGTTAAATCAGCTAGTTAATTCATGTGACTAGCCAACTGGCTAGCTAGGTAGCTTTTTGTTAAGTCAACTAGCTAGCCAGCTGGCTAGCTGGTTAAGTCAGCTACTCAAGTCAGCTGGCTAGCAACCTGGCTAGGTAGGTAGCTAGCTAATTAAGTCAGCTTCTTAGCCGGTTTCCAAACTAATTAAGTAACCGAGTAAATGAGCTGGCTAGCCGGCTGG
>NW_007025408.1:0-696 GCF_000164805.1 Carlito syrichta
GAACCTCAGGAACTCCTGCACCAAAGGGGGGCAGCCATTGGGGAGGATGGGGCTAGAAGTTGCTGAGTGTGGGTGATCCTCACATTTGGAGGGGCAGGGGTGGACCAACTGAGGGCAGAATGTTTGCAGGAGAATGTATTACTTTCTTGTTTTCATTCTTTTTTTCTTTCCTCACTAGGTTGCTCAGGGTGCTCTCAAACCACACAACTCGGGCCATACTCTCAGGGTGGTCATCCCAAACTGCTGGGATCACAGGCTTTCCATTTGACCCAAACCCTGGTCTTCCTGCCTTGTCTTGAACTCTGGACTGGAGGCGGTCCACCCGCCAAGGACTGCCCTCAACCAAGGTTTTTCTTGGGTTCGAGTTGGGGGATTGCTATGGTGTCCAGCCTGGTCTCGAGCTCCTGGGCTCTGGCCATCTTCCTGTCTCAGCCTCCCTGAAAGCTGAGGAGACAGGCATGAGTTGCCCGACAGTCCCCACCCCCCCCCATAGATTTGAGAGTCAAGTCCTCCCTTTCCCCATGGTGGCCCCTGGGAAGAGGGCCAGTGGAGTGGTGGCTCCCAGGTGGAAACACACCCTTGCACCAGGGGCTCTCCCTGGGAGGGATTGGTGGGTGACTCTGGCTGAACTCTCTAGTGTCCCAGGTTTTCAGAAGGGGAGTGTGCCTTGTTGGTGGGCCCAGAGAAAGGTGTGTA
>NW_007025409.1:0-804 GCF_000164805.1 Carlito syrichta
ATACCACCTAACTCCAGTAAGAATGGCTATCATTAACATAACAAACAACAACAGATGCTGGCAAGGATGTGGAGAAAAAGAAATGCTTCTACAGTGCTGGTGGAAATGCAAACTAGTGCAGCCTCTTTGGAAGAAAATATGCGATTTCCAAATGAACTAGAAATTGATCTGCCATATGACCCAGCAATCCCCCTATTGGGAATATACCCAGAGGAACTCAAATCATTCTATAGAAAAGATACCTGCACAGATATGTTTGTTGCAGCTCTATTCACAATAGCAAAAATATGGAACCAACAATGCTGTCCATCGAGGCTGGACTGGATAAAAGAAATGTGGTACATATACACAATGGAATATTATGCAGTCATAAAGAAGGACAAATATATGGACTTTGCAGCAAGTTGGATAGATTTGGAGTCAATGACACTCTATAGTCAATCACAGAAACAAAGAACAGAGTGCCATATGTTCTCACTCATAAGCAGACCTTGACCAATTATAATACTATGAGAAAGTATTGGCAGTAATGGGAAACTGTCAGGGGAAAGGAGTGGGATTGTCAGTTGAGGGAAACTGCTATGGGAGGTAGGGGCAGACCTCATCAACAAGGGTACCTGCATAATCAATGTTTGTATATCTAACCCTGAATTGTGTTCCACATCTTTATAACAAAAAAATTAAAAAGAGAAACTTAAGAAACAATCATTCTCAAAACTCACCTTCATGTCCAGAGGAAGTAATAAACTACAATCTAAACACTAGGTCTAGTTTCACATTATACACTATTTCAAACATATTTTT
>NW_007025410.1:0-1495 GCF_000164805.1 Carlito syrichta
TGGGTTCGAGACTCCCCTGGGCAGCGAGACCTCATCTCTACAATAAATCAAAAAATCAGCTGGGCGTGGCAGCGCATGCCTGTAATTCCGGCTACTCGGAAGGCTGAGGTGGAAGGATGCCTGGAGTCCAGCAAGTCGAGGCTGCGGTGGCCGGGAGCGGCCACTGAACTCCAGTCTGGGTGACAGAGTGAGACTCCAACTCAAAAAACAAAAAACAAAAAACAAAAAACTAAGTTGTAAAGAAAGCTTAGAAACAAAGTACACACTGTTGCGGGAGTGTTTAATAACATTTTACTCATTAAGTGAGGTGAGTTGATGTTTATCAAGAACTACTGTACTGACTTAAAATACTGCTCCACCTGGCAGGGGATTCCCCCCAATAGCAGGCTTGAAATGCTTGGAGCATTTGAGCCAAACAGAGGCTGAAAACCTGTTTTTCTGCTAGTCCAAATCCTTCTTCTCCTACTCTCATCTCCTTTCTGGGGAGCAGTCTTTTCTCAAGATGATTTAAATAAGGAAGTATGATCCGCTTTTAAGAGGAATTTTACTCTACCACAGTACTGCCATATCCCAGCTGTCAGAGCTCAAACCCATGAAATCATGTTCATCGGATGAAAACACATGTAGGATACCAGCAGTCCAGGCCTGGGGGAACTTTGCCATGCTGGATCTGTTTTGACTGTCTCTCTGTCTACCTGAAAATGAAGAGCATTGCTCTATGTCTTGTCTGTAACTCTTGGTTTCCTTTCTTCACCGGTGACTTTGAAAGTGCCTGAAAACAAGGAGTAATCACACCTACTCATAGTTCCTTGTATCTACTACCATACAGAGAACACAAACTCATCCTCCAAAGAAGCTATGATGTTTATAGAATCACAACACTGCTAAAATAATTGCATCATATTTGAATCACTTTTAACAACTACATTTTTAGACTAAAGTATCTGCAATCAGGATATTCTGGCATCTCCAATGGGTCATATTTGCTTTGCGTATATGTAAAGGATTGATTTATAGACCTTTAAAAAAGCCAAGGAATGCTATTTCTTTAATTTTTGTGTCCATCTCTTGCTAAACTGATATAATATATAGTTTTTAAGCAGTTGTTTCTTCTTCAGGTACCATTCAACATGGTTCACAATTTCCAGGCTAAGTTTGAGATATGCCATTTACAAAATTATAATTTCTGATTACCGACTTGGTGAGGAGGCAACACTGATGAACATGCTAAACACTGACATCGATGTAGCAATATATTAAGTGACAAAATACAACTCTGAACCGTAGACCTTTAAATTGTTGTTTGTGTATACAGTCTTTACATATTTGTAGTGAAAGAAATATAAAGAATTGGGTAAATCATTCATTCTTTACACAGTTCTACTTAGGCACTAGATAGAAAGAAGCATAAGTCATTATCTTTTTAAAAGAGGTTTATAATACAGTTGACAGTTGTACTAAACAAAGAAGCATGCACTGTTACAGCTGCTGTAAA
>NW_007025411.1:0-2918 GCF_000164805.1 Carlito syrichta
GTTTGAACTAAGAGTTCTCTCATGAGACACGCTTTGCCCATGTGCAGCTTACGCTGGCACCCAGGGGGCGATGGGAACCCCCACAGTGGAGCAAGAAGACATTACTTGGTGAATTCCCTGGGTGCATTCTGAAATGTTTCTCCTTTCAATTTTTGTGTGGGAGGATACACAATTGCTCTGCCAAACGCATTGACGGAAAAGAGCTGACTGCCTTGGTGGTGCTTGTTTTGAATGTCCGTCTCCCTTGGAAAGTGCTGTGTGAGAAGTGTGCTGCACTGTGAGGTTCTGGCACTGAGTGTGCATGCTGTCATTCCTCCTTCCCACTTGTTCCCTTTCGTGTATCTTACGCTCTACAGGGTGACTGCTTTGGCGTGCGGCTTGTCAACCTCTCCCATGCGGGAATGCTCATCTCCCCTGTGCCACAATGAGGGATCTGAGACATTCACAGTTACTTGTGGGAAGGCATTATGTGTGACCCGGGGGAATTCTCAATTGCTCTTTCTTGACACCTTCTCCTGTCAGGGAAAGCAATGAGACTGTGGATTGCTGGTGGGAGTGGCCTTTCTTAGGCCTGGGGTGCACGGGCACCTTCCTGGCTTAAGTCTGTGCCCAATGTGTGCTGCAGTGTCACCTCTTTGCTGTGACTATTATTCTTCATTGCCGCCTGCTGTAATACCTCATTCTCACTCTTTCCCCTTGATTTGTGTTCCTTTCCATAGAGGGCCTTTGCGTACGAGCGTGAAAGCTCCGTGTTTCACGGAGAGAAATCTGCAAGACATAGTGCCGCAATGAGTGACACAAGTGCTCCACAGTCACGAGCAGGAGAGCATTATGTGTGGATGGGGAGAATTCTAAGTTGTTTTTCCCTATGGCGTTTAAACCTAATAAGGACTACCAAGGCTGTGCCGTTTTCATTGCCGAGTAAGCACGGAGAGCCTCTGTTACACTGGGGGTGAAGCTGGGTCTTCCTGGGGACACGCTATTGAAGCCTGCGCTGCACTGCACTTCATTGGCAGTCTGTATACACTGGCTTTGTGCGTGCTCTCCTCCCTGATTCTCAGAGCTCGCCTGTATATGCACTATACTAGGCGGGGAGCATTTGGTGACCAGAGTGCAACTTCAGCTGCTGCACTGACTGGATCCAGATCTCCACAGCCATGGGTAGCCAAGCATGCTTCATTCAGCGGAGAATGCTGAAAAGTTTTCTCTTTTGACACGGGCGTCTCACACGGAATACAATGGCTCTGCGGGTTCATTTGCCAACGAGGCCCGAGAGCCATTGTTTGCTTTCCGGAAAACAACAGTCTTCCATGGGAGACATTCCTCCAAACGGCACGTCACTGAATGGGGGGGCAACAAGTATTACAGTGGCTTGGTCTTTGGCGTGACGCCTGATTCTCCCTGTTTTTCAGCGTGTATTATCCTACATTGAATGCAAAGGACTAGCAGAGCTGTATGCAACGTTTCCTGTATACAAAGTGCACAACTCCATGGTGCCACACTGAGCGACATGACCGGTTCGCTGTCATCTTTGGGAAAGCATGATTTGTTCACCTACTGAATTCTAAAGTGTTTTTGATTTGACCTGTCCGTCTCCTATCCAAAGCCATTGCTCTTCCGTTGGCATTTACGAGGAAGAGCTGACAGGCTTGGCTTGCTGGCTGTGAGTGTGCATCAGCTTGGGGAATGCTGTGTCAAATGTTTACTGCATTGTGATGTATTTTCCAGTAGTTTGATTCTGGTGTGCTGTACGGTGTAATACACGATTCTCAAGGTACGGCTTGAATGAGCATAGCCGAGCATGTTATGTCGATACTTCACATGTAGGAATGAGCATGTCAATGGTGTCAGACTGAGTGAAATGAGTGCTACACACTCACTTGTAGAAAAGCAGTGCTTGCCTTCTGTTTGAGCCCTGAAACGTTTTACCCCTTGGCGTTTCTCTAGGATAGGAAATGCAGTCACTGGCGTTGGCCTTGCTGAATAAGCGTAGACGGCCTCTGTGAGGCTTGTTGTGCATGTGCATCTTCCCGGGGAAGGAGCTTTTCAAAATGTGCAGCGCTCTTTAGGGGCTATCTATGTTATTCTCACTTGGTTCATGCTGCAACACATGAGTCTGAGTCTCGCGGATTACTTCTCATTTGGACTTCGGCTGTGCAGAGCGCCTCTGTTTGAACTAAGAGTTCTCTCATGGCACACGCTTTGCCCATGTGCAGCTCTACGCTGCCACCCAGGGGGCGATGGGAACCCCACAGTGGAGCAAGAAGGCATTACTTGGTGAATTCCCTGGGTGCATTCTGAAATGTTTCTCCCTTTCAAATTTTTGTGTGGGAGGATACACAATGGCTCTGCCAAACGCATTGACGGAAAAGAGCTGACTGCCTTGGTGGTGCTTGTTTTGAATGTCCGTCTCCCTTGGAAAGTGCTGTGTGAGAAGTGTGATGCACTGTGAGGTTCTGGCACTGAGTGTGCGTGCTGTCATTCCTCCTTCCCACTTGTTCCCTTTCGTGTATCTTACGCTCTACAGGGTGACTGCTTTGGCGTGCGGCTTGTCAACCTCTCCCATGCGGGAATGCTCATCTCCCCTGTGCCACAATGAGGGATCTGAGACATTCACAGTTACTTGTGGGAAGGCATTATGTGTGACCCGGGGGAATTCTGAATTGCTCTTTCTTGACACCTTCCCCTGTCAGGGAAAGCAATGAGACTGTGGATTGCTGGTCGGAGTGGCCTTTCTTAGGCCTGGGGTGCACGGGCACCTTCCTGGCTTAAGTCTGTGCCCAATGTGTGCTGCAGTGTCACCTCTTTGCTGTGACTATTATTCTTCATTGCCGCCTGCTGTAATACCTCATTCTCACTTGTGGGAGCCAACATATGTAACCACACAGCTGAGGCCTATGAAGGCCTATTCAGAAGGT
>NW_007025412.1:0-688 GCF_000164805.1 Carlito syrichta
TCGCCCAGACTGGAGTGCAGTGGCGGCTCCCGGCCACCGCAGCCTCGACCTGCTGGGCTCCGGCGATCCTTCTGCCTCAGCCTTCCAAGCAGCTGGAACCACAGACGCGCACAACCACGCCCAGCTAATTTTTGATTTATTGTAGAGATAAGGTCTCGCCAAGTTGCCCAGGCGGGTCTCGAACTTGCGGGCTCAGGCAATCCACTCACCTCAGCCTCCCAAAGCGTGGAATTACAGGCTGAGCCACCGAGCCTGGCTAGTCTCTGTATTTTCAGAAACTGAGTGAATCAGAAATTAGCTTTCCTAGACTTCTTTACTCCTTGGGTTTTTAGCTATTAGCTCTTCATGCCCCTGCTTCAGTGAAGCTGGTTTTCCTTCAGCTAAGTTTATGTCCTCCCTCCCTTCCTTCCATTCTTTTTCTGAAGAGAAATTTTTAACTAAAATGTTAAATAAGTCAGGGGAATAAAATGAGAAAGCTAGTGTCCTTCCTTCCTTCTTGTTTGTTTTTTTTTTTTTGGGTTGGAGTCTCACTCTGTCGCCCAGACTGGAGTGCAGTGGCCGCTCCCGGCCACCGCAGCCTCGGACCTGCTGGGCTCCGGCGATCCTTCCGCCTCAGCCTTCCGAGTAGCCGGAATTACAGGCACACGCTACCAAGCCCGGCTGATGTTATGATTTATGTAGAGATGAG
>NW_007025413.1:0-645 GCF_000164805.1 Carlito syrichta
TCTACAATAAATCAAAAAATCAGCCGGGTGTGGTAGCGCATGCCTGTAATTCCGGCTACTTGGAAGGCTGAGGCGGAAGGATCGCCGGAGCCCAGCAGGCGAGGCTGCGGTGGCCGGGAGCGGCCACTGCACTCCAGTCTGGGCGACAGAGTGAGACTCCAACTCAAAAAAAAAAAAAAAAAAAAAATTCACTGAAGCTGAACAAAGCCTCTCACTACAACACTAGCTGGTACACTGATGCTGATAGGTTCCTAAAACACTTACCTAGGGGAGAAGCCTGTACTACAAGAGGCCCGCCCTCCTAAAAGATAATTCTGGGTTTGTTTGTGTCCCCCCTCATTTATTACCAGTGTGAATATACTACACCTGGTTGTTAATATTCTCTACTTCCATCTGTCTATGAAAGGGAAGAGGTGGTTTTTCTGATACTGTTAGGTTTACCCTTGCTAGTTGAGGCATGGAGATTTTGGCAATTTAGGAACAGAGAGTATTAAATGTCACTGACTGAGTAAGAAATACTCATAGCCAGAGGATTACTGCTAACAGCTGTGAGAGGGTACTCATTCCTGATGCCACATGAATCTCACATGTTGGAGCTGTGGGTGTTCTTGTATACATATATGCCCTGTAGTCCCAGCTACTGCA
>NW_007025414.1:0-712 GCF_000164805.1 Carlito syrichta
ACAGAATACTGGAGACTCTGGAAATTACCTGATCTTTTAATAAAAATACTTGTATATGTTTATAATTATTGTAAGCTCTGTAGAGATAAAAGAGATAAAAGTTTACCTGTAGAACACTGAGAATAAAAGAAATTATTTTGGTTTATAAGCATGCAAATAATTTTGGTTTAACAGAGATTAAATTAATCTATTGTGGAGAGAAGCCAGTTTTTCACTCCATTTTTTTTTTTTTTTTTTTTTTTTTTTTTTAATTAACCAGAATTTTTATTATAGTTTTGGGGGGAACAGTTAAGGATTAGGGGTACAATTACTTTTCATTCAAACCCCCGGTTGATAAAAGGGGTTTTCCCACCCCCAAACAAATATTTGCTACGGTTAACCCCCCCCCCCCCCCCCCCATAGTTTCCCAGAACGGTCAGTCATTTTGTTATAGAATTACATTGGATGTTCAAGGCCCATTATATGAGGGAAAACATGGGATATTCTGATCTTTGTTTCTGTGTGAGGTCACTCAGTATTATAGACTCTAGTTCCATCCAGGTTGCTGCGAAATTCATGATTTTGTTCTTTTTTATGGCTGCGTAGTATTCCATCGTGTATATGTACCACATTTTTTTATCCAGTCCTCTTTTGATGGGCAGCATGGTTGTTTCCAGGTTCTTGCTATTGTGAACAATGCTGCGATAAACATACGTGTGCAGGTATCTTTTTT
>NW_007025415.1:0-732 GCF_000164805.1 Carlito syrichta
ATACTTTATGTCCACTCTCAACATTTTTCAAGAATAAAATATATTATTAACTACAGTCAACATGTTGCACAATTGATCTGTTGAATTTGCTCTTCATCTCTAGCTGAAATATTCTATCCTTTGACCACTATCTCCCAAATCTCCCCTCCAATCGTCCCACCCCCTGGTATCTACCATTTTATCTCTATTTCTAAGAGTTCAACTCTTTTGGAGTTCATATATGAGTGAGATTATGCAGTATTTGTTGTTCTCTATGTGGCTTATTTCACTTAACATACTGTCCTCCAGGTTCAACCATTTCATTTCAAGTGACAGAATTTCCTTCTTTTCTATGGCTAACAGCAGTCCATTGTTTATGCGTACTACATTTTCTTTATCCAGTCATCCATTGAGACACTTAGGTTGATTCTATATCTAGGCTATTGCTGCAATAAACATGGGACTACAGATATCTCTGCATCATTCTGATTTCACCTTTTATATTTATTTATTTATTTATTTATTTATTTATTTATTTATTTATTTATTTATTTATTTATTTTAGAGTTGAGGTCTCACTCCGTCGCCCAGACTGGAGTGCAGTGGCTGCTCCTGGCCACTGCAGCCTCGACCTACTGGGCTCCGGCGATCCTTCCGCATCAGTCTTCCAAGTAGCTGGAACTACAGGCGCGCACTACCCACGCCCGACTAATTTTTTATTTATTGTAGAGATGAGGTCTCGTCAAGTTGCCC
>NW_007025416.1:0-665 GCF_000164805.1 Carlito syrichta
CAGTAAAATTTAAAATTTCAGTGTTTGTAATTTGATATAGGAATAAATGTAAATAACGTTGGCTCAAAATATGGATGTTAACTAAAAGAAAGGAGATAGGAGCCGGGCTCCGTGGCTCAGCCTATAATCTCACGCTTGGGAGGCCAAGGTGAGTGGATTGCCTGAGCCCGTGGGTTCGAGAACCACCTGGGCAACTTGGCAAGATCTCATCTCCACTATAAACCCAAACTTAGCCGGGCGTGGTAGCGCGAGCCTGTCGTTCCAGCTACTCGGAAGGCTGAGGCGGAAGGAGCGCCGGAGCCCAGCAGGTCCAGGCTGCGGTGGTTGGGAGCAGCCACTGCACTCCAGTCTGGGCGACAGAGCGAGACTCCAACTCAAAAAGAAAGAAAGAAAGAAAAGAGATCGGCACCGCCTTTCTGACTGAAAAACTAGTCTCAGACAGTAATCTAGAACAAGAAACACGACGTATCTATCTACTGTAAGCAACTAGGAAACCCAACAAAACATATGTAACAAAAGTTGCTACATATTGGAGACAAATATCAAATCACTACTGTCACAAAGAGAAAGAAAAACAATGAGGTGAGCTCTAAAATTACGTCAGCTTCCTGCCTGCAGTTTTCAGGTCACCACACAGAGTAAAACAAACAAACAAACAAGCCTAA
>NW_007025417.1:0-820 GCF_000164805.1 Carlito syrichta
AAACATACAAAAACCTTGTCTTATAGGTTGTGGTAAAGATTAAATGAATTATATGTAAAATTCTAAATACACTAATTTAGCATATAAAACTATCTCAGTAATTATCTTCTGGTTACCTATTGATGCACAATAGTTACTCTAAACTGTGGTATAAAATAGCAAACATCATGTGATGCTAATGGTTCTGAGTATCAGGCCACAGACAGAGACAAGGCACAGAGAGAGAAGCTTCAGCAGCTGGAATCATCTAGAGTTGTCTTCATTCACTTGTCTGGCATCTAGGCTGGAATCACTCAAAGTATAAAATGGAGCACCAGTATGTATTCTCTCTTTGTGTCTTGGGCTTCCCACAGCATTACAAACAACTGTGTCCCAATAGCATGAATCCAAGAGAAACCAATCCGAGAATAAGCATTCCAAGATGGCCAGGTGCAAGACACATGTTTTTACTATCTTCAGAGTCATCACAAGTTCACTGAGATTTCTGTGGGAGAGAAGATAGAACACAGAGTTGAAAAATGTTTTAAAGAATTTGTAGAGGCCATTTTATTAAAACGACCACAGTTCCTATCCATAGCATAAATTAAACATGCTGATCACTGACAGTGCTTGCTAGAATCACTGCTAGGAAGTATTCTGCAACTCTGTGGTTACAAAAAATTAGACCAAGACAGTCTAGAAAATGTGAATTCTGATTCTGAGCTAGTTAAGAGTGACTTCAAGTGGCTTTAGAAAGGAAGTCGTTAACTCTTTAAATTCCTATGCTTTAGATTTTTTTCAGTCAATAGATTTTTTCCCACTGGAATTTTAAGCAGTGAAA
>NW_007025418.1:0-4225 GCF_000164805.1 Carlito syrichta
CAGCTATATGATACCTAGCTAGGTAGCTAGCTAGTTAACACAGCTAGTTAAATCATCTGGCTAGCCAGATAGCTAGCTAGATAATTCAACTAGTTAAGTCAGCTGACTAACTAGTTAATTCAGCTAGTTAAGTCAGATGGCTAGTCAGTTAAGTCATCTAGTTAAGTCAGCTGGTTGCCATGAAGGTTACCTAGGTAGTTAGATAATTAAGTCAGCCAGCAAGCCAGCGGGATATGTAGGTAGGTAGCTAGTTAAGTCAGCTGGCTAGCCATCAGGCGTCTAATTATTGCAACTAGTTCAGTCAGCTGGCTATTCAGGTGTCTAGCTAGGTAGCTAGCTAGTTAAGTGTGCTGGCTATCCAGGTGGATACTTTGTTAAGTCAGCTAGTTAAGTCAGCTGGCTAGCCTGCTGGCTAGCTAGGTAGCTAGACAATTAAGTCAGCTGGCTAGCAAGCTGGCTAGCTAGTTAATTCATCTAATTAAGTCAGTTAGCAAGCCAGCATGCTATCTAGTTAGCTAGTTATGTCAGCTGTCTAGCCAGCTGTCTATATATTTAAGTGACCAAGTTATGTCAGATGACTAGTCCCCTGGCTACCTAGGTAGCTTGCTATTTAAGTTAGTTGTCTAGACAGCAGGCTACCTAGATAACTCACCAAGAAATTCAGCTGGATAGCCAGCTGGTTAGCTATGTAGCAAGCTAGTTAGTTCAACTGGCTAGAAAGCACGCGATCTAGTAAGTCAGCTACTTAAGTCAGCTGGTTAGCCGACTGGCTAGCTAGTGGCTGGCAAGTTAAGCAGGCTGATAAGTAGTCTGGTCAGATAGGTGGCCAGCTAGTTAAGCTGGCTGGCTAGTCGGTTGACCACCAGGGTGGCTGGCCAGTTAAGCCGACTGTCTATCCCAATGTCCAGTCGGGTGGCTGGCTCTTTAAGCCAACTGGCTAGACCCCTGACCAGGCCACCAGCTAGCTAGTCAGCTGCCTAGGCAGCTAGCCAGTCAGGTAGCTAGCTATTTAAACAAGCTGTCTAGCCGTCTAGACAACAAGGTAGTTAACTAGTTAAGTCAGATGGCTAGTCAGCTAGCCAGTCAACTAGCTAGTCAACTAGTTAAAACAGGTAGCTAGCCAACTAGTAGTTGAGTCAGCTAGCAAGTCATCTAAATATTCAGCTATCTTAAGTCAGCTAGCTACTCAGGTTCCTAGTCAGCTTGCTAGTTAAGTCTGCTAGTTACCCAGCTAGCTAGTCAACTTGATAGGTAAGTCAGCCAGCCAGCTAACTAGCCAGTTACATAGCTAGTTAAGTCAGCTAGCTAGACAGCTAGATAGTTTGTTTATTAGCTAATTATGTCAGCAATATAGCCAGCTAGCTATACAGTTAGCGAGTTAAGTCAGCTAGCAAATTATTTAGTTACTTAGCTAACTAGTTGGCTAGCAGCTCTGCTAGCTGGTCAGCTATATAGTGGGCTCCCTCACTTTCCATCAGGTTAGTTAACAAGTAGACTCGATCACATGCAAACCGGTCAGGAAACTAGTCAGCTCGAACGCCAGTCAACAGGTCAAGAAAATTGTCCGCTCTCTCAAAGGCCAATAGGTCAGCTAACTAGTTGTTTGCCCACTAGCCGACTAGTTAAGTTAGCTCACAGGTCGGCTTACTCACCAGCCAACTGGTTATGGCAGAGCACAGGTAGGCTCATTCTCCATCCAACTAGTTAATACAGTTGACCACGTGGCTCACTTGTGGGTGACTAGTTATGTCAGCTCACTTTTCGGTTCACTCTTTGGCCAACTAGTTAATTCAACTAAACTGTCCACCTACTAGCCAGCCCACTAATTAAGTAAGCTACCCATCGGCCAACTAGTGAGCCAACTTGTCAGCCGACAAGTTAGGTCAGCTAATTAGTTGGCAGAATAGTTAGGTCGGCTAAGTAGTCGGCCAACTAGTCTGCCGAGTAGTTAGGTCAGCAAACTGGCCAGCCAACTACTTAACCAAGCTAACTAGGGGGCTAACTCATCAATCCACTAGTTAACCCAGCTAAATAGTCAGCCGACTAGTCAGCCAGCTTTTAAACACAGCTAACAAGTGGCCGAGTAGTCAGCCAACGTGTTACACCAGTTAAATAGTCAGCCAACTAGTCAGCCTACAAGCTAAGCCACATAGTTAACTCGTTAACCAACTGGTTAATTCAGCTACTTAACTCGTTTACCAGCTAGTTAAAACAGTTATCTAACTCATTAAACAACTCAAGTCAGCTAGTATCTGATTAGCCAACTAGTTAAGTCAACAATGTCAGCTAGCTAAGTCAGAGAGTTCACTAGTTAGCTAACTATTTAATTCAACTACTTAATCTTCTACCTAACTAGTTAGCTAATTACTTTAATCAGCTGGTTATTCACCTAGTTAAATAGTTAGCTAACTATTTATTACAGGTAGTAAATTCAGCTAACTAGTTGAGACAGCCAATTAAGTCAGCTAGCTAAGTAATTGTCAGCTAGCTAAGTCAGCTAGTTAAGTCAGCTCCAATTTATTCAGTTGGTTAAGACAGCCAGCTAGCTAGTTAGCTAAATAGTTAAGTCAGCAGGTTGAGTCAGGTTGTTAGCTAGTTAGCAAACTGGTTAATTCAGTGGGTTGAATTAACCAGTTTGCTAACTAGCTAGATTGTTAACTAGCTAGCTAATTAGCAAATGGGTTGAGTCAGCTACTTGACTAGGCTAGGTAGCTAGTTAGCTAACGAGTTAAGTCAGTTGGATGGTCAGTTAGATAGCTAACGAATTAAGTCAGCTGGTTGAGTCAGCTAGGCAGCTCTTTAGCTAATGATATAAGTCAGATGATTAACTCACCTAGCTAGCATGTTAGATAACGACTAAGCTAACTAGTTATTCGCTGGTTAAGATAGCTAGCTAGCAAGGCAGATTATTTATATCACCTCTTAGCTAGGTAACTACCTAGTTAGCTAACTATTTAAGTCAGTTGGCTAACTAGGTAGCTAGCTAGTTAGCTAAGTTAAGTCAGCTGGCTAGCTAGGTAGCTGCTAGTTAAGTCAGCTACTTAAGTCAGCTGGCTAGCTAGGCAGCAAACTAGTGGAGTCAGTTGGTTAGCAAACTCTATAGCTGGTTAATACACCTAGTTAAGAAAACTGACTAGCAAACTGGTTAGGTAGGAAGATAGCTAGTTAAGTCAGCTAGATAGCCACTGGGCTAGATAGTGATATCAGCGAGTTAAGTCAGCTGGCTAGTCAACTGGCTCACTGGTTAAGTCAGCTAGTTTAGTCAGGTGTCTAGCCAGCTGCCTAGGTAGGTAGCTAGCTAGATAAATCAGCTTGCTAGCCAGCAAGATAGTTGTTCAAGTCAGCTAGTTAACTCAGCTGGCTAGCCTGCTGGCTACATTGATAGCTATCAAGTTAAGTGAGGTGGATAGCCAGCTTGCTAGTTTAAGTCAGTTAGGTAAATCTGCTGGCTAGCCAGATGGCTAGATAGGTACCCAGCTATTTAAGTCAGCTGTCTAGTCCGCTGACTAGCTGGTTAAGTCAGCTAGTTAAGTCACCAGGCAACCTGCATGGTAGCTAGTTAAGTCAGCACATTAAGTAGGTTGACCCTACATCTGGTTAGCTAGCTAAAAACTTAGTTAATTCAGATGGCTATCCATCTGTCTTGGTAATTATTTTAGCTAGTTAAGTCAGCTGGCCAGCTAGGAAGCTGGCTATATATCAATCTAGTTATGGCAAGTAGGTAGCTAGTTAAGTCAGCTAGGAGCTTCAGCTGGCTAGCTAGATCGCTAGGTTTGTAGCTAGCTAGTTAAGTCAACTGGCCAGCCAGCTGGCTAGCGAGTTAAGTCAGCTAATAGAGTCAACTAGCTAGCTAGTTACATCAATTAGTTAAATCAGCTGGCAAACCAGCTGCCTAGCAGGGTAGCTAGTTAGTTAATTCAGCTGGCTAGCTAGTGTGGCTACCAAGTTGTCACCTAGTTAAGTCAGCTTGCTGGTCAGCAGTTTAGCTAGGTAGTGAGGAGTTAAGTCAGCTGGAAAGCCAGTGGGAAATGTAGATACGTAGCTAGTTAAGTCAGCTGGCTTGCCATCAGGCTAGATAGTTATGTCAGCTAGTTAAGTCAGCTGGCTATATAGCTGTCTAGCTATGTAGTTAGCTAGTTAATTCTGCTCCCCAGTCAGCTAGCTACTTCGTTAATGCAGCTAGTTAAGTAAGCTGGCTAGGCTACTGGCTAGCTAGTTATCTAGG
>NW_007025419.1:0-3282 GCF_000164805.1 Carlito syrichta
GGCCTGAGGTACTTACAAGGGGGCAAGGGTGAGGTGTTGGTGCATGTCTCAATGTCCAACGGTCCAAGAAGTAGTAGCTTCAATGTCTGAGGGCAGGAGAAAATGACTGTCCCAGCTCAAGGAGAGAGCCCTGGGTGCTGGGAGGGTGAAAATTCACGAGGCCTGGGGCGCTCGGCCCAGGGTGTTGGGAGGGCAAAAATGCACGAGGTCAAAGGTGCTAGGCCTGGGGTGGGGGGGCAAAAATGGACGAGACCCAGGGCACTGGGCCCAGGGTGCCAGGAGGGGGAAAATGCATGAGGTCCAGGGTGCTGGGCCTGGGGCACTGAGAGGGCGAAAATGCATGATGCCCAGGGTGCTGGGCCCAGGAAGCCAGGAAGGGGAAAATGAGTGAGGTCCAGGGCACTTAGCCCAGGGTGCCAGGAGGGCAAAAGTGCGGGAGACCCGTGGCACCTGGCCCAGGGTCCCGGGAGGGTGAAAATGCATGAGGTCTGGGGCACTGGACCCGGGGAATCAGGAGGGCAAAAATGCATGAGGCCCAGGGTGCTGGGCCGGGGATGCCAGATGGGCAAAAATGCGGGCCTGTAATACTGGGCCTGGGGAGCTGGAGGGATGAAAATGCACAAGGCCTGAGGCACTGGGCATGGGGTGCCTGGAGGGCAAAAATGTGTGAGGTCAGAAGCGCTGTGCCTGGGGCACAGTGAGGGGAAAAATGTGCAAGGGCCAGGTCTCCAGGCCCAGGGAGGGTGAAAATGCATGGGGGGGCTGGGCCTAGGGCGCTGGTAGGGCGAAAGTGCAAGAGGCCTGGGGTGCTGGGCGTGGGCTGCCACGAGGATGAAAATGCACGAGGCCTGGGGCAATGGGCCCAGGGTGCCAGAAGGATGAAAATGTGTGAGGCCCAGACTGCTGGGCCCAGGGCAATGGGAGGGTGAAAAGGCCCAAGGCCCAGGCACTGGGCCTGGGGAGCCAGGAGGGAGAAAATGCGTGGGGCTCCGGGCGCTGGGCCTGAAGCACCGGCAGGGCAAAAATGTGTGAAGCCAGGGTGTGGGGTCCGGGATGGTGGGAGGGTGAAAATTCGCGAGGCCTGGGGCTTTGGGTCCAGGGCGCTGGGAGAGCAAAAATTCGCAAAGCCTGGGGCGCTGGACCCCGGGCACCCAAAGGGTAAAAATGCCCAAAGCATGGGTGCTGGGCCCGGGGCACCAGGAGAGTGAAAGTGGGAGAGGTGGGGGACCTGGGGTGCTGGAAGGGCGAAAATGCTCAAGTCCTGCAGTGCGGAGCTGGGCCCCGGGGTGCTGGGAGGGTGAAAATGCACGAGGCCCAGGGCGCTGGGCCCGGGATGCTGTGAGTATGAAAATTCACGAGGCTTCAGGTGCTGGGCCCGGGGCACTGGAAGGTGAAAATGAGTGAGCCCTGGGGTGCTAGGCTCAGGGCACGGGCCCAGGGTGCCCCGAGGGCAAAATTGCATGAGGCCGGAGGCACTGGGCCTAGGGTGCCAAAAGGGCGAAAAATACTTGAGCTGGGCCGGTCGCTGGGCCTTGGATGACAGGAGGGCGAAAAGACCTGAGGCTCGGGGCATTCGACCCAGGGCGCCAGGAGGATGAAAATGCGTGACGGGGTACTGGGCCAGGAGCGCCAGGAGGGTGAAAATGTGCAGGGCCTGGGTCACTGTGCCCCAGGCACCAGGAGGGTGAAAATACACGAGGTCTGAGGCGCTAGACCCTTGGCGCTGGCAGTGAGAAAATGCTAGAAGCCTGGGGCACTGGGCACAGGGCATCGGGAAGGCGAGAATGTGGGAGACCCTGGGTTCTGGGTCCGAGGCGCTGGGAGGGTGAAAATGCACGAGGCCTTGAACACTGGGGACAGAAGGACAGAAGGTCAGCTTGGCACTGATAACCATATGTGTGTGTCATTTATTTATTAATTTAATTTATGTATTTAAATAAATAAAGCAGCTCCACAGAGTATAACCATAGACTTTTGTCCTCCACTGTAGCAGATGCTATTGAGGTGTCCCCTTCACACAATCCCCACAACTCCCTTCTCTGGTGCACAGTGGCCCACATGCAGCCTACGTGGGGACACACGTACTAGCCTAACAGGTCATCTGCATCTCCCTGAGCGATGCTGGGTGGGGAGTGGAAAACCCCAGGATCCCTGGACACAGATGGGTACACACACCCTAGGCTGCTCCCTGGAGAGCTGGATCCATTTCAGGAGTGCAGCCTTCAAGCCAGGAGGGAGCACTGAGCCAGCAGGTCCCCTTGCTACCGCTGGGAGTCTGAGCTGTGGAGGACAGGAGTCTTTGCTCTAAGTGAGCACTCCCTGGCAGTAAGCTCTGTCCACCCCAGGCAATATGCAGGGCCTGTGTTCTCCTGTTGCCTGGGAAGCCTTCCCTTTGATTTGCTGATCATACTGAAAATTGACTGAGGCTCCCCTGGATGCAGAATAACTTTCAATCAAACTTAATTAAGGGAAGACCAGTCATTTTTATCTCGAGTTTTCTCTCAGGCAGTGCTTTTCTTCTAATTAGAACTTGAGAACATCCCCCTGTCAGTGATGCCTTGGGCTACAGAGCAGTGGCCATTCTTGGTGACCTGACAGGCACCTCCAGGAGAGGTGCAGACCCATCCATGGGTTCATTTGCAGGGGATGCACTAAATCACTCCCATCCTGGCCATGGAGAGGCTCCCAGCTTTTACCTTTAGAAGGATTCTACATTTCCAAATGGCCCCATTGGCCAGGACTATAGATGACAACATCTTGGCAAACAGTTGTGCGTAGTGCCCCGTGGCATCACTGGCCAGTTGGCAGCTCCTGACTCCAGGAATCTGCCTGTGTGTCTGCCTGCTGGTGACCTCCCAACATGGCGGGACAGAAGGACCTGACTGTCTAAAGAGGAGCCCTAGGTTGAAATTATGTCCTTTCTCAGTGTGGCTTTAGAGGCAGGAAGAGTTTGCACTGATGGACACAACCAAGCATTTCAGAGACTGTGAGTTACCTGGGGTACCAGCTGCCGGGGCCTGTCATATCACAAGGTGTCACAGGTGGAGGTCTACAGGAGGACTCAATCACGTGGCATTTGGATATCCCATTTCTCATATTTGAGGTAAGTCTTTCCTGCAAAGCTGTCGAATGCTGACATGTGACTCTTGCTCCCTGGAACCAGGGTTCTCACATGCTCCTGTGATCCATGCCTCTCAAGCGACCAACAACCACTCTGGGACTGGGGCTCATCATGTAGATCTGGACTTTTCCCAAATGCCCATGCATGGGTTGATGTGGCTT
>NW_007025419.1:4199-6366 GCF_000164805.1 Carlito syrichta
TGATCAGACACAAGTTGAAAGGGACACATTAAGGATACAGGAATGATTTATAAGCTTCAAGGCTCTCAAAGAAGTTCTGGAAAATGCAGTTGGAAGACAGCTTGTCAAACTTGTTTAACCAAAGGTAAATGAGTTGTACTGTACAAAATCTGCCCATAAAATTTTCTAGCTTGTATGTATCTGGTACTGATGAACATAACTGAGCATTTCAGAGACTGTGAGTGACCTGAGATGTCATATCACACGGTGCCACAGCTAGAAGTCCACAGGAGGCATAGCTCAGGTGGCATTTGGAGGTCCCATTTCTCTTGCTGAGGTGAGTCTCAGAATTCCATCTCTGAGAACAAGGCAAGAGAACCCAGCACAAGAGAGGTGTTAGAAAATGCTCTACTGGTACTTCACTGTCTTCATCTGCTTAAGTCTCTGTTTGGTGAAAGGAGGGGCCCTGTGTACTTGGGGTAGAAAACCTGCAGAATGAATTACAAGCCTTGAGCATGCCCAACCCATCCACAAGAACTCACAGGCAGTGAGCGATGCAGTGATCAGGCCTGCAGGTGTGGAGAGTCTGTGCCTTTTCATTTTGCTGAGATGTTTCATCTTAATCTACCGAAGATGTTAAAAAAATGTATATACATTTTCTTTCTTTAAAAAAAACCAGGATTTATTGAGAGGACAGAAAATCTCCCGTAGCCAGAGGGGACACAAGGTTATTGCCCTGTATACACATTTTCAGAGATGCTATCTATGTATTACTTTTCAAAGTACTTTTCAGAAGTGTCTGGACACTATGGTAACCACACTGAGCATCTCTAGTAATTGCAGAAGTCAAATGTGACTTGTATTCATCTTTTGTTATCAGTATATATTTTTCCTTTCTTAAAATGGGTATACATTTTTTGCACCCTCTGTATTTGCTGAATTTGGACTTCTTCCTGTCACCCACATTTCCAAAAGAATCCCTGTGCTCACTACATATCTAATTTGAAAGGTCCAACTGTTGTCTCTCCTATGAAAGTCTTTTTTTTAGGTGACACCAATACATTTACAGACACCCCTCAGACCTCAGAACATGCAGGTACCCATGGGGTATTTATAATAATAAAAGCTTGTGACTTTCTTGAGCAGTTGCCATGGACCAGGTATTGTTCTGAGTTGTGTGAGGCATTTCCTCACTTTCTCTTCACTATGACTGAACAAGGCAGGACTCTTTACTAAGCCCATCGCACAGGTGAGACAGCTGGAACATGGAGAGGTTTAGTACTTTACAGAGATGCCATGGTAAATGTGGGGTGGCACTGTGGAGCTGGACACAGAGACCACACTTTCAACCAATAGGCAACACTACCCCATTGGGTGTTAGGAGGAAGTCAAGGTGACTATTAGGACCCCTGAGCTCAAGTCTGGAGTGAACTGTTGATGATACCAGTGAAGCTAAGCAGAGCTGCAGCTTCATGGAGCTCCCCACTTATTTATTAAGAGGGAAGCAATCCCATCCTGTTGTAGCCAGGGAGAAAGTGATGGCCAGGGCAGACTGTGCACTCTGGTGGCTCTCTTTATCATGTCCCACTGTCTCTGAGACCCTCACATTCAGAGCACACCTATACACCCTTTTCTTTTCTGGCCATGCTTTCTCCATTGCCCATTCCTCCTCCTCCCCAGAATGGTTCATATTTTCTCAGCTATGGAGGGGAATTGAGCTTAAAAGATGAGAATGATTTCCAGTTTCCCTGCACCACATGCAACGAGCTTGGAGTAGATATTCTATCCTAATAATAAGTAAAAAGCTGAACAAGTGGAAAATGGGCAACTCTTCTTAGATCCTTCAGAGAGTTGAGATTGCAGGGAAAACCACTGCTCCAGAAATTGAAGAGACAGACTGGAGAATGGAGATATTACAGCTTTCTGAAGCAGAAACCCAAAGATTGAAACCTCCATAGAAGCCAGCACTAAGGTAGGAAAACCTGAACTCTGATGAACTGTTGAAGGCACAGCATGGAAAACTTGAAAGGGAAAATCCCTGGAGACCAGTCATGGGGTCCCACATTTTTGACAGTTTGAGATTCCGGAGCTGTACCAGTGTCTCATGGCAAAAAAACAGAAAAATCTCCCCATGCTTCCAGCAGGGAATTTTTTAATTGAAATATGCCAGAGCACACTGTTCTCTTTG
>NW_007025420.1:0-482 GCF_000164805.1 Carlito syrichta
TCACTAAACAGGAGACAAAGCCTTGTCTTAATTTAACATCGCTAAACACGAGACAAAGCCCACCCCTAAGCTAAATAAGATAAAAGCAACTCCCAGGCAGCCAAACCCAAGCTGTGAGTAAACCTAGCTGCCTGCAATGTAAAACAAAGGGGAAAAACTGGAGATCAGCAATGAAGTGATTTTAGTCTGATCTCTTATTGTGACTTATGATTTTATCATTTTGACTGTTTATTTGATAACGTTCGTTGTTTGCCTTCTGACTTACACTGTTTCATGATTATATCAGTCTGTCTCTGTGTAGCTATCAGTATTCTTTAGGGAATCTTTTTTATGTGTCTTTTTTCACTTCTTTCAGGCCTTCTGTTTCTTTCTCACCTGATAGTTGGTATGTATGTCTGTTTTCCCTCTTGCACCCCTTTCTCTCTTACTTCCAATTGACACCTCTTTCCTTCATTATTTTCCTCTTTTTTACCCCCATTTTA
>NW_007025421.1:0-935 GCF_000164805.1 Carlito syrichta
CTGAGATGGGGGACCGCTGGAGCCCAGAAGTTTGAGAGCAACTTGGGTCATGTAGCGAGACTCATCTCTCCCTGGAATGCAAACACACAAGTCGTGTGTGGTAGTGCCCTTGGGCCAGGCTACACTGAATGCCGTGGCCTCCATCCCTGGGCATGCCTTTGCATCATCCATGCTGATGGCACGTGCAAGCACAGGCCAGGCACCATAGCTCACGGCCAAAGCCCCGAACCCTGGGAGCCTGATGTGAGAGGCTGCCTGAGACCTGGGTTCAGAGACCAGCCCAGGCGATGTGGCCAGAACTCATCTCGCCAAGAGGTCCCCAAAATCGAGTCTTGCATGGTGGCAGCTAGAATCCCAGCTACTCAGAGAATGAGGTGGGAAGACAACCTGAGCACAGCAGGTCGAGTTCCTGGAAGCCAAGATCATGCCGCCATGCCCCAGCCAAACTGACAGTCTCCAGCGACAAAAAGGACACCCCCAACGTGCGTCACAGTTGGCATCCACGGCTCCCCAGGGAAATGTCTGAGTGGTAGGGTGACGATGGACTGACCAGGAGAGGAAGGTGTTCTCCACCCACCTGAACGTGGTAGACTGGGTGACTGGAACCAGGACTGGATGCAGTATTGCCAGACTGCCTTGATCGCTCTGTGCCCAATGGTCACCATAACTCGGCACTGTCTATTCCATGGGCTCACACTCTTTGCCATGGGACAAGATGTGGAGGGTGGCGGCAGGGCTTCTGGGACATGTGGCTGAAGGCGCATGACGGACGTGACTGGTGGCAATTTTTGAAAACTTCTGTGAACGACAGGCTGGAAAATGCCTTTCCACTCCCATCCCTGAAGTTAACACCTCGTCCTGGCTGTCAGCGGTGGTGGTGGTGCTGGTAGTGGTGATTATAATTATTTGGAGTTGGAATCCCGCTCTGTGGAATC
>NW_007025422.1:0-711 GCF_000164805.1 Carlito syrichta
TTCTCTTGGTGTTGGCACCGGGAGCGCATCTCCAACCGTCCTTTGTAACATTTAGTAGCCTTAACAAATCCTCCTTGCTCCTGTGGAAAGCTTCCTCATGTTGTTATTCAGAGGAACTGAACCAGTCAGTGGGACTGTGTTGCCTCATAGCACCCAGCTCAATGTTGGTTCAAAAGAGAAAAGATAGTAGTGAATTGAAGAAAAGGGAACACATGACAAGGTATATTCTCATAAAATCAAGTCTGCAGCCATTCAGGGGAGTAGAAGAGAGGACAGGGCAGAAACAAAGAGTAGATTGCCCATTGTGCCTTTGCTTCTAATGTTAAGATGCTGGGCTCTGGCATCCAGTGGCTGCGGAAGAAAAACTTGACCAATCACAGGTCCCAGTTATGAGTATGCTGTCGGAGGATAAAGAAGACTGTTTTCTGATGCTTTAGAATCAGCTTATGAGCGACTTGGCTTTAGCCAAAAGACTTTTCAGTCTTAGATGGAAACTGAATTCAGACTACTAGAACCTAGCTGGGAGAGAGGGCGGCCAAGCCGGGAGTAAAGGCATCAGGAAGAGGATAGAGCCAGGTCATGTATATGGCCAGTTCTCCAGGTGATAACTAGTCGTGGGTCTTATCATTTTCAGGCACAACTTGGATGATTTGTCAGTAAGCTGTGAGCCCGACACGGGTGGCGTGCATCTCAAATACCTTCCAGCTACAA
>NW_007025423.1:0-637 GCF_000164805.1 Carlito syrichta
CAGATAGCCAGCTGGGTTAAATAGCCAGACACCCTGCTGGTCAGTCAGCTAGCCAGCCAGCTAAATTAACTGGCCACCTACCTGACCAGCCTGCTAATCAGCCGGCTTAATTTGCCAGTCAACTAGCTAGCCAGCCAGCTACCAGTTGACTTAACTTGCTGACTTAACTAGATAGCCATCCGGCTATCCAGCTGGCTTAACTAGCTCGCCACTAAGCTAGTCAGCAGGCTAGTTAGCTCATTTAATTCACTGACTTAACTAGCTAGCCAGCCGGCTAGCCAGCTGATTTAATGAGCTAATTAACTACCTAGTCAGGTGGCTAGCCAGCTGACTTAACTCGCTGACTTATCCAGCTAGCCATTTTGCTAGCCAGCTGACTCAACTAGCTGACATAATTAGTTAGCCAGCTGGCTAGCAATCTGACTTAACTAGCTTACATCTCTATCTAGCCAGGTGGCTAGCCAGCTGACTTAACTCGCATGCTACTTACGTATCCCCATGACTTGCCAGCTGACTTAACTACCTAGCTTCCTTGCTAACCAGCTGGGTAGTGAGCAGACATAACTGGGTGACTTAACTAGCTAGCCAGCTGGCTATCTAGGTGATTTAACTATCTATCTGCCCAGCTAGGCTATCA
>NW_007025424.1:0-740 GCF_000164805.1 Carlito syrichta
CATATGATGTAAGGGGAATCTAATTTTTTGTATGTTTTCCTGTGGCAAAACAATTGTTTCCACATGAGCTTGTTGGATTTATCTATCCTTTCTTCCAATTCTTTGTAAAATCATGGCTATCGTACATTGTTGTACATGAGTTTCTCCTTTAGCTTTATCACCTTAATTTGCTGCACATTAAACTTAATCTGAGCCAATATCACATTATTTTAATTACCACAACTTTAAATTAGAGTCTGCGCATCAACTAGAGGAAATGACTCTTCCACCACTGCTGCCTAAGTACTTAGTCAACTAAATGGCCATGGCTATATTTGCTCCTTTACCAGTCTGCAAGAAGTTGATAACTAGCTTATTAAGTTCCATAAAAAATCCTGGAGAGACAAAATACAAAAGTATTTAAGAGAGCATAGATGATCTCAGACAGCTAGTACTTGCACTTACTAGTCATGTTGCAAGACACAAACCACTCTACAATCATAGTCACATATAAAATGAAGATGCTATTGCCAATTGTTCTGAGGTTTAAATGAGTTAATACATTCAAAGTGCTTGGACTAGTGCCAGACATTTATTAAAAACTGGAAAGAAAAACTGAACTGTAATTATTTACAGATAATTTTGGTGAGCAATATAATAATTTGTTCTTCTTATCCCTGAACCTAGTCCACTATTTAGGTGATCCTTTACCATCTGTAATTGATTTTATAATTATCCCCATAAGGATGAGCAGCTTTTAA
>NW_007025425.1:0-766 GCF_000164805.1 Carlito syrichta
AAAAAAAGCAAAAAACCAGAGAGGCAGTTTCTGACCAAACAAGAAAAGAGGAAATAAAAATCTAAGTTCAGGATGCCATGTTGGCTAGAATTTTTGGAGCAGGATACCAGAAAAGAGGTACTGCAAAAAAGTCTCCTCAGGGAATTTTCTGAGTGATCATCTTTACATTTGTGAGAAGAAATTATCTGAGACTGGGGAAAGGCCCACTGTAAAGGAGTAACCAAAGTAATACCCAAAGGTCTGGAAAGAGTTCATGCTCCAACCAGCCAGAGAAGAAAATCCTAGTAATACCAGGAGAATTGGGTAGAATCCTCAGAAGAGGACTGCCTTAATAGTAGGACTAAGTTAGTCCTAGAGGGTGCTTTAGATCTGCCCTAATAAAGTTTTCCAGCAGCCTCAAAAGCAGCCCACTGAATCCAAATAACTCACCAGTGCCAGAACAAAATTTAACATTATTTTTAAAAAAAGCGAAATCCAGAAACCAACCACGTAAAGTTCCAAGTGGCTTAAAACAACAGAAGGGTATTCTCTCACACTTCCAGAGGCCAGAAATCTGAATGCAAAGCATAAGTGTCACCACCCAGCCTCCCAAGGCTCTGAGAATTCTCCCTCCTAGCTTCTGGTGGCTGCTGGCAGTCCTTGTCATTCCTTGGCTTCCAGCAGCATCACTCCAATCTCTCCACCTCCATCTTCACATGCCCTTCTCTGTGTGTCTTCCCTGTGTGTCTGTCCCAAAGCTCCCTCTAACTCTCTCTTACAGAGATGG
>NW_007025426.1:0-781 GCF_000164805.1 Carlito syrichta
GAATTCCCAAGTCACAAAAGGACCATGAACAATGTCCAGATGTATAAAATGCAAAAATACTTCCCTCCTACTTGTGGATTCCAAGATAAACACCACAAGAAGCACGTGTGACTAAACTCAGAGCTCATTCCAAATTAAATACTGCACCATGTGCACAGTGTGGGGCTTAAAAAACAAAACTCCACAAATATTCTGCACGGTTCATAAGCCAGGCTTGGGCAAGCACCTGACCACATTGTAAGAAGGAAATATGAATTGGAGAGTACGGATAAGGGTGAGAAAAGTCTCCGTCAAACCCTTTCCCAGAAAATTGGTGCTATTTTCAGTGAACATTTATATAATATGGGACATAGATGAAAGAGGAAACAGTTCTTTTCTGGTTTTTTTTTCCCCACTGATGACCCTCAATTCTAGCACTGCCCAGTAAATTGGGAAACCCTACAAAGATTTCAAAATTCCCAGCCTAAGCCAAGCACAAATATCATTAAATACACACACACACACACACACACACACACACACACACACACACACACACACACACACATACACACACGTAAGGAATACTTATATATCTGACTGGCAAGTCCAGACAGAAGCCTTCGATTTATAAGCTGGGTTCTGGACAATGTGCATGGAACCTTATGGGACAAAGACACAGGACAGTCAGACCTTGTGAAAAGACTTCTACGTTATTGTTACTGTGTTTCAAAACTAAGTAATAAATAAAGTAGAAAACAGCAGAGAGATAGTGTGCCTAACTGGGTAAGTTCAGTTTTTT
>NW_007025427.1:0-1124 GCF_000164805.1 Carlito syrichta
CCCCGGGCCCAGCCCCCCAGGCCTCTTGCATTTTCCCCCCCCCAGCCCCCTAGGCTCAGCCCCCCCCCCCCCCGGGCTTCACGCATTTTCACCTTCCTGGCATCCTGGGCCTGGGGACCTGGCCCTTGCACATTTTCCCCCTTACTGTGCCCCAGGCACAGCGCTTCTGACCTCACACATTTTTGCCCTCCATGTACCCCATGCCCAGTGCCTCAGGCCTTGTGCATTTTCACCCCTCCGGCCCCCCAGGCCCAGTACTACAGGCCCGCATTTTTGCCCATCTGGCATCCCCGGCCCAGCACCCTGGGCCTCACACATTTTTGCCCTCCTGACTCCCCGGGTCCAGTGCCCCAGACCTCGTGCATTTTCACCCTCCCGGGACCCTGGGCCAGGCGCCGCGGGTCTCCCGCATTTTTGCCCTCCTGGTACCCCGGACCAAGTGCCCTGGGCCTCACTCATTTTACCCTTCCTGGCTTCCTGGGCCCAGCACCCTGGGCATCATGCATTTTCACCCTCCCAGTGCCCCAGGCCCAGCACCCTGGACCTCATGCATTTTCCCCCTCCTGGCACCCTGGGCCCAGTGCCCCGTGTCTCATCCATTTTTGCCCCCCTCAGGCCTAGCACCTTTGATCTTGTGCATTTTCGCCCTCCCAACACCCCGACCCAGCGCCCCAGGCCTCGTGCATTTTCACACTCCCAGCACCCAGGGCTCTCTCCTTGAGCTGGGACAGTCATTTTCTCCTGCCCTCAGACATTAAAGCTACTAGTTCTTGGGCCTTTGGACATTGAGACATGCACCAACACCTCACCCTTGCCCCCTTGTAAGTGCCTCAGACCTTCAATCTCTGAATAAGAATTGCACCATTAGCTGCTTAGGTTCTCAGGCCTTCAGACTCATACTGAGTTGCACCACTGGCTTTCCCGGTTCTTCACCTGGTTTATATCATGGGACTTCTCAGCCTCCGTAATGGCATGAGTCATTCTTGTAATAAATCCTCTAATATATATGTACATATGTCCTATTGGTACTGTTTCTCTGGAGAACCCTCACTCATTCTGATTTAGTACCAAGAGTGACTCTAGAACAGAATTTCTTTTTGAGTTGAAGTCTCACTCTGTCACCC
>NW_007025428.1:0-862 GCF_000164805.1 Carlito syrichta
TTCCAATGTAATACTATAAGAAAATGACTGACGGTACTGGGAAACTATGGGGGCGAGGGAGATGGGATTAACAGTAGCAAATATCTGTCTGGGGCTGGGAAAACACCTCTTATCAACAGGGTGTCTGAATGAAACGTAATTGTACACCTAACCCTTAACTGTACCCCACAAAACCATAATAAAAATACTGATTAATTATTAAAAAAAAACAAACAAAACAAAACAAAACAAAAAAAAAGCAATATAGCTATGTTATTGGACATGAAAAAAATAAAATAAAAAAAAAAATATAATCTAGCATTCTCCAAAATGTTTATCATAGAATAATAAACCTTTAAGACTCTCTGTAGGGAGAAAAAAATATGAAGTGAAATAAGCTTCAGAAGTTTTACACACCATATCCTATCTCAGTGACTCTCAATGCCCTTGAGAAATGAAATTTGAGACATTTGTTTTACCCAGTGCTTCCCTAGGTCATTCTTTTTGTCCCCCAGTAATGAACATTGCATTTTTGTAAAACTAAAATTCCATATGGCATACTTTGGGAAGTGCAATTTTAAAAGGATTTTATAGCCCAAATAAGTTTTGGAGAGTAAAGAATAATGAAAAGTTAATGACACATTTGAGAACGAACCAAGTTGTATGACCAAATCAGTAAGTCTGTTCTGTAGATTACACAAGATACCAACATTAAAATAAACATATTAATTTTCTATCTCAGTATACCAGCTTGAAAATTCTAGAATTGACAGCGTGAAAAGCAAACTTCACGACCCAACTACATTACCCATTTTTTAAAATTTGAGAATCATCTATATTTCTAATTTTAGATTTGCTAAATCAGATTCAGTTATCGGGAACT
>NW_007025429.1:0-2932 GCF_000164805.1 Carlito syrichta
GAGAGGTGTGGCTGAATTTGCAGTCTCTCAGGGCACTTGTCCATCTCTCGGTGTTCAGTTATAGGTCCTCCTAGGGAACTTGTGGATGTTCTACCAGGAAGCCTCCTTGCATTTCTGTGCCTCCAGGTCTGTACCACAGGCTTTGAGGGATACTGTGTCCAGCCCTGTCTGGGTACTCTTTGTATGTTATGATGTGAAGTCATTCATGAATAGTTCCAGAATTGTTCCAAACACAAAGTGATGAGGCATAAAGAGGAGGTGTAAATGTTGTCCTGGGAAGGAAAAGCTTAAAATGGCTGGGGAGTTGGTGTTCTTGTGGCAAATATTGTTGTAGATTTCAGCCTCAGCTGTTTTCTTTATTACCTGTAGTCCCTTTCTAAGTCCAGAGAGAAAGGTGTGACCGAGCAGCAAAACATCTTTAGGGCAGTTAATACTTTGGTAACTTTGAAGATCACAGAAAGACAATAGATGCATCAAAATGAATTATCACTGTAAGGTTACCTTAGTCCTTCATTTCATTAGGAAGGAGTAGTCAAGCTGTGCCTAGAATGAACCATGTAATGTGCAGAGTACCTGTGTGGGGTGTTCACTGGTTTTTCACTTCCCAACCCACAGGTTGATGACTTCTGTCAGATGACATAGCTGAGGCTTTATGACTAAAACAGGCTTTATGGTGTACATATGTGGGCATTCGTGTGTGTACATGTATGCTAACTTTTGCCAAGAGGCAGAGCTTACCTATTCTGGAGAGCACATCCTTGGTCTCCCCAGGTAATAGCAGTTGTGACTTCTCTCCACTCTGATTAGCATATTCCTGCAACTTACAGTAAGTTCTCCACATACAAACCTTCAAGTTGTGAACTTTCAAAGATGTGAATGTGTGCTTGGATGTCCAGTCTTGTAAGTTAGTCCATGTGTCTGATATACATTGTTATGTGCATGCAAAGTACTGTAAGATTAAAAAAATTTTCTTTATTTTTTTATTTTTTGTTTTTTATGCATTATTTTTGTGAAAAGTATTATAAACCTATGATAGTATATTACTATGTAGTCAATTGTGTTAGTTGGGTACCTATATTAACTTTATTGGATTTATGAACAAATTGGACTTGCAAATATGCTCTCAGAATGGAACTCGTTCATATGTAGGGGACTTAACTATTAATATCATAGACTCTGATTGGCCCCTTGCTGTGTTGTGCACTGCCTGAACAGAGATAGTGTCTTACCATGAGCAGGGTGCCACGAAGCTCCTCCTTCCCCTTCTTCTTATTGGAATGTGTGTCAGATTCCTCTGTGCATCACAGGAAGCTGCTGAAATAAAGTTTTGGGGCACTGCTGATCCAGGATGATCATCTGCATAAGACACCACCAATTCTACTGGGTTAATAGGTAAGAAGTAATGTATTTTGGGTAAAAAGTTCTCTTTGTGAAAAAAAACAACAGCCCATTACAAAGTGGGCAAAAGCTATGAATAGACAGTTCTCAAAAGAAGACATATGAGCAGTCAACTGATACAAGAAAAAAAGTTCAACTTCACTAATCATCAAGGAGATGCAAATTAAATGCTCACTCGGATACCACCTAACTCCAGTCAGAATGGCCATCATCAATAACTCAAGAAACAACAGGTGCTGGAGAGGGTGTGGCTTAAAGGGAACACTTCTACACTGTTAGTGGGAGTATAAACTAGTGTAACCTCTGTGGAAAACAGTGTGGAGATTCCCAAAAGATCTAAATCCCCGCAATCCCCCTATTGGGAATATACCTGGAAGAACTCAAATCGCTCTATAAAAAAGATACCTGCGCATGTATGTTTATCATAGCATTGTTCACAGTAGTAAGAACATAGAACCAACCGTGCTGCCCATCAAAAGAGAACTAGATTTTAAAAATGTGGTACATATACATGATGGAATATTACACATCCATAAAGAACAAAATCATGAAGTTCACAGCAACCTGGATGGGCTTAGAGTCTATAATACTGAGTGATCTTTCACAGAAACAAAGAACTGTGTATCACATGTTCACATTTATAAGTAGACCTTGAACAATTATCATAATACTATAAGAAAAGAATTGGCAGTAGTGGGAAACTGCTGGGAAGGGAGAGGGGAAGCAAGATTGGCAGTCATGGGAATCTGCCCAGGGAAAAGGGAGCACACCTATCAACAAGGGTACCTGCATAATGACCATTTGTATACCTAACCTGACTTGTACCCCATATCTTTAAAATAAAAAAATTAAAAAAAACAAAAACAAAAAAAATTGGGAACATTAAAAAAAAGGTCTCTTTGTGATGTCCTTATTCTCTCCAGTAACATAGAGAGGTGTTGGGAGCCAACATATGTAACCACACAGCTGAGGCCTATGAAGGCCTATTCAGAAGGTCGCCTTGGAGACAAGGATATAACATCAAGTGTGTACATATGAATAGTAACCAGTGTATTATAAGACAACATAATTTTCAATATTAGGAAGTGACAGTCTAAAATAAAATCTCATTATATCCTATGAAAAATGCACAGCAGAATTATTTTATATCTCTTTTTCTTTCTAAACTGTTTTTCTTCTTAAGATTTTTAGCTGTTATTTCCTGGTAAACTGATTGATTAGCTTTTGTTCCAGTATGTAGTTTCATTTGGGGTTATGATTAGACGTTATAACGGTGATAATAGTTGTATTATGTTGCTTTTGGTCAAGCAGAACATTCTTGGTTTTTGTACGTGCAGTAACTTTCAGCTTGCTTCAGTCCCCGGCTGTCGTTATGGCAACTGTGCAGTTCATTGTTTTAAGTGGCATGGCAGGTTTTGAGACGTAGGTAGTTTCCATGTAATAGGCAATCAGATTTAGGTTTTAGGTTAAAATGTCATTGAATTAAGTTTTATAGAACATAGAGTAAGTTCATAATTTTTATACTTATTAGTAT
>NW_007025430.1:0-838 GCF_000164805.1 Carlito syrichta
AGTTCACATTTATATCTGTGTTCAATCTGTTAGTAAACATTGTCAACTCCACCTTAAAAATATATCTGAAAGCGTGCCAATTCTCATCACTTTGACCACAATCTTTCCATCTAAATCACCATTATCTTTCCCCTCCACTTCACAATAGGCTCCTAATCAGTCACAGTGCTTCTACTCCATCCCTTCTTACATGAAATGTAGTGATTTTTTTAAAAAATCACTAAATATAGTGATTTTTAAAGCAGGATTTATTGAGAGGACAGAAAAGCTCCCACAGTGGGAGGGGACCCAAGGGAGTTGCTTAAGAAGTTTTGTAAGAAATGAATTAAGATCATATAACTCCCTTGCTCAAGGAATTCCCACACTACTTAGAGAAATTTCCAACTCACCATGACTTTCAAGGCTCCTTATGACTGGACCTCTGTTCCATCTCCTATCACTCTTTCCCATGTTTCAGACACCTGGAATTCTTGTTGTGGCTTGAACATGTCAAGATCTCTCTTTCTCTCACAGTTCACAAACTTACTCACTATCAAGACTTTATGCAGCCTGACTCGGTGAGTCAGCCTGTAATCCCGCGCTTTGGGAGGCTGAGGTGAGTGGATTGCCAGAACCTGCAGGTTTGAGACCCACCTAGGCAACTTGGCGAGACCTCATCTCTACAATAAATCAAAAATTAGCTGGGTGTGTTAACGCACACCTGTAGTTCCAGCTACTTGGAAGGCTGAGGTGGAAGGCTCGCTGGAACCCAGCAGATCGAGACTGTGGTGGCCGAGAGCGGCCACTGTACTCCAGTCTGGGCGACAGAGACTCCAACTAAAAAAAAAAGACTTTATGA
>NW_007025431.1:0-3392 GCF_000164805.1 Carlito syrichta
TCAGTAGGTACTCACCAAAATTTAACAAATGAGTGACTGAGTAAAATGAATGAACACATGAATGAGTAGAAGCAAAAATAAATGTACATCATAAATAATGATGGGTGCCATGGTTTGAATGTTTGTATCTCCTCCAATATTTATATTGAAACTTAATCCCCAAGGCAATAAAATTGAGGTGATTGAGTCATGAGGCTGGAGCTCTCATGGGTGCGAATAGCAACCTTATCAAAGAGTTTAAAGGAAACATCCTAGGCCCTTTCCAATCACCACCACAAGATGACACAGAAATCAAGGTGCCATCTTGCAATTAGTGAAAGTAGTCTCACCAGAAACTAAATCTGCTGAAACCTGGATCACAAACATCCCAACCGTCACAACTGTGAGAAATACATTTTTATTTTGTATAAGTTACCCAGATTTGGGTATTTTTTAATGGCAGCAGGAAAGTGTAAGGCAGAAATTGGTGAAAAGTGAAGGGTATTGTTATAACAAATAGCTAAAAATATAAAAGCTCCGGCGAGACCTCATCTCTACAATAAATCAAAAAATTAGCTGGGCATGATAGAGCGTGCCTGTAGTTTCAGCTACTTGGAAGTCTGAGGCAGAAGGATCGCCGGAGCTCAGCAGGTCGAGGCTGCAGTGGCCGGGAGCGAACTGTGCACTCCAGTCTGGGCGACAGTGTGAGACACCAACTCAAAAAATTTAAAAAATAAAACAAATAAAAGCTCCTTTAGAACTGGGTAATGGGTAGAGGCTGATCAAGTCTGGGAGTGGATGCTAGAAAGAACCTATATTGCCCAGAATAATTTTTTTTTTTTTAGTTAAAACATTTAATTGTAAGGATTGAACAGTGGTTGCTACACAAACCAATCCACAATCACAGCTTTTTGTAGTGTCCAGATGCTAATTTGAATAAAGGTAACACATACTAATTCTACTTTTTGGGTTTTTTTGAGTTGGAGTCTCACTCTGTCACCCAGGCTGGAGTGCAGCTGCAGGCTCACAGCCACCGCAACCTCAGACTGCCAAACAGAGACGAGCCTTCCACCTCAGCCTTCCAAGTAGCTGGAAGATACACGCAACCATGCCTGGCTAGTTGTTTTGATACATTGTAGAGATGAGGTCTCTACCAGTTGCCAGGCTGGTCTCAAATCTCCAGGCTTAGAAAATCACTAATGTGATTAACACTGTTCAGTATCTACATAAAATTGATTCTGCACATAGTTAAATACACAAAAGAAGACAATGACAGTACAATCACCAATAATTAAACCAAAGGTGTAATTTTTGAAATCACGTAATATGACAGGAAAAATCCTAGCTCTCTTACAGTCTAACTTAAAACAGTCTAGTCTTTTTTCTATTTGAGATCCAAATAAATTTCCTTTTTTTCTATCTAAACATAATTTGAGGCTTTGACGTAAATCTGAATTCAAACGATATACTTTGTCAAGCGTTTCCAAAAAATTTTCAGCTCTGTTTCAGAGATAAACCCTCTTGTTGTGTGTGTGAGTGTATGTGTGTGTGTGTATTTGTATATTTTTTTCTTCCAACATAATTGACAAATGTATGAAGGTAATAGGCCAATCATGGAACCATGGTGCTACTAATTACATTAAAATATAAAGCCATTGATTATTTCAAAGTGTTCCTGAATGGTGGTAGAAGAAATGGGATACAGAATCTATGAACATATAAAATCACTAAGAGTTCAGAAATTAAGCTTACATAAGGAAAGCGTGTTCTGTTCTTTTCTTTGGAGGAGAGATTACAAAATTGTGATTTGTCACAAAAATATTCTGTACAAAATCTCCAAAATTAGCCCAAATGGTAATGACTGAAACTTAAATTGAAAACTGTACCCAACTAGGTCTTTATTGTGACTATGCCAGTTTTTGCTTGTTGGCCTGCAGGTTTGCACTGAGGTAATAAACCCTTTATCTCTTCCTCTACATGAAAAACAAAAAGAAGCAAGCAAACAAAATTACTACAGTTTCATTCTTCATGGATGATTTTCATAATGCCTGATTTATAAATATTTTTTAAAAAGGATTCATGAATTGCCATATCTGTCTGCAGAGGTTTATTCTTTAAAGTACTATGTTTTATTTGATCTAATCATGATATATCTGTATTGATAGAATTTGAAATTTCTTTCTTTTTTGTTTTTGAGTTGGAGTCCCACTCTGTCGCCCAGACTGGAGTGCAGTGGCTGCTCCCTGCCACAGCAGCCTCGACCTGCTGGGCTCTGGTGCTCCTTCTGCCTCACCCTTCCCAGTAGCTGGAACTACAGGCGTGCACTGCCACACCTGGCTGATTTTTTGATTTATTGTAGAGATGAGGTTTCACCAAGTTGCCCAGGTGGGTCTTGAACCCGCAGGATCAGGCAATCCTCTCACCTCAGCCTCCCAATGCGCGGGATTACAGGCTGAGCCACCAAGCCCGGTTGTTAGAATTTGAAATTTCTAAGGCACATGCTTTTTGTTAAAAGTAGTTTTCCTCCTCTGAAGTTCATTTGATGGAAAAAGATACACAAGGAGTGATCAACCCAAAAGAATAAAAGGTAGATCAGATGTATCTAATTTCACCACACATATTGAGCTATGGTAGTTTTTTTAATTTGGTTTGGGTTATTTTTCCCCTGGTAATTGCGCAAAAGTGTATGTGTTAAAATTTGTCAGTTGATATAAAATAACAAATGAAATAGCAAGTAATCATGCTGTAAATATCATTTTCAGAAGTCTGTGATATGTAAAAGTGGTTTTGATAAATCCCTTATTTTGTGAAGAAAGAAAAAAATTGATCCATTTGGGTAGTAACGGCCTTTTTTTCATGTTTTCTTTGAGATTACATGAATGCAAATGGACTTGAACTTTTCCAAACATGGATGACAAAATATTTTTACTTTTATAACTGATAGTATTACTTTACAATCAATTAAAAAAGAGACATTTTAGAGAATTTCTGTGATAATGATACTGTGATTCTATATTTTACAATGCTCTTACTGATTTGTTGTTAAGGGCTTCTAACCTTTTCTCCATAAAATGTTAAGCCAGGTGTCTGATTTTAAAATAAAGGCTAACGATGGATAGAAAAATATGCAAGTCAATATGTGCTTTTTTGCGCTATGTGAACTAAAGAGAGGAAGAATCTTCTAATTCATACAGAATATATATTATATAATGCATATCTCTCGTGTTGGAGTGTGTGTGTGTGTGATTTTCTTGAAAGAAAAGGCATCAGGGGAGAAAAAAATGTCAAATAGATATTTTGAATTGTGACCAAAGCTTATGTATAAATAGTTTTTCTTTTCTTTAAAGAAAACATGTATATGTAGAAGGACGATTCTTTCTAGAGTAACTAAGAATTTCCAATTGACAAAAGAA
>NW_007025432.1:0-813 GCF_000164805.1 Carlito syrichta
CCCAGGTAAAGATCCAACAAAGAAAGAGAACTACAGGCCAATATCTTTGATGAACATAGATGCTAAAATTCTCAACAAGATCCTAGCAAACCGGATTCAGCAATACATCTCAAAAATCATCCATCATGACCAAGTAGGCTTCATTCCTGGCATGCAAGGCTGGTTCAATATTCGTAAAACCATAAATGTAATTAAATACATCAACAGATGTCAAAACAAAAACCACATGATCATATCACTAGATGCAGAAAAAGCTTTTGATAAAATCCAGCACCCCTTCTTGATAAAAACCCTTGAACATCTAGGCATACGAGGAACATAACTCAAAATAGTAAAAGCCATCTACGAGAAACCCACAGCCAGCATACTCCTAAATGGACAAAAATTGGAACCAATTCCCCTGAAAACTGGAACTAGACAAGGATGCCCACTCTCTCCCCTCCTGTTCAACATAGTATTGGAAGTCCTGGCTAAAGCAATCAGAGAAGAGGAGGCAATCAGAGGTATTCAAATAGGAAAAGAGGAAGTCAAGTTATCTCTCTATGCAGATGATATGATGGTGTACCTTGAAAACCCAAGAGAATCTGTCAAAGGCCTCCTTACATTGATAAAAGCCTTTGGCAAAATCTCAGGATACAAAATAAATGTACAAAAGACAATCGCATTTCTCTACACCAATAATAAACAAACAGAAACCCAAATAAAAATCACAGTTCCATTCACAATAGCCACAAAAAAAATGAAATACCTTGGCATCTTCCTAACCAGAGATGTGAAGACCTTTACATGAAAATTACAAAACACTGCTCAAAG
>NW_007025433.1:0-701 GCF_000164805.1 Carlito syrichta
GGTGTTCACTGGTTTTTCACTTCCCAACCCACAGGTTGATGACTTCTGTCAGATGACATAGCTGAGGCTTTATGACTAAAACAGGCTTTATGGTGTACATATGTGGGCATTCGTGTGTGTACATGTATGCTAACTTTTGCCAAGAGGCAGAGCTTACCTATTCTGGAGAGCACATCCTTGGTCTCCCCAGGTAATAGCAGTTGTGACTTCTCTTCACTCTGATTAGCATATTCCTGCAACTTACAGTAAGTTCTCCACATACAAACCTTCAAATTGTGAACTTTCAAAGATGTGAATGTGTGCTTGGATGTCCAGTCTTGTAAGTTAGTCCATGTGTCTGATATACATTGTTATGTGCATGCAAAGTACTGTAAGATTAAAAAAATTTTCTTTATTTTTTTATTTTTTGTTTTTTATGCATTATTTTTGTGAAAAGTATTATAAACCTATGATAGTATATTACTATGTAGTCAATTGTGTTAGTTGGGTACCTATATTAACTTTATTGGATTTATGAACAAATTGGACTTGCAAATATGCTCTCAGAATGGAACTCGTTCATATGTAGGGGACTTAACTATTAATATCATAGACTCTGATTGGCCCCTTGCTGTGTTGTGTACTGCCTGAACAAGAGATAGTGTCTTACCATGAGTAGGGTGCCACGAAGCTCCTCCTTCCCCTTCTTATTAGAATGTGTG
>NW_007025434.1:0-724 GCF_000164805.1 Carlito syrichta
CCTTTTCTAATGTAATATTTGTGTGCGATCTGCAAACTCCAATTTCGTATCACATTGGAGATTTGTTATCAGAAGCTACATCCTTCCTTAACTGCCTCCTGCTTCCCGTTCCGGTCATGGTCCTTCCGCGGAACTTGCTCCATGACACCAGGGTGACTGACTGTCAGTCTGGTATGGCTCCAGGTCCCTCCTTTCCTGGGCACTGCTCTCAAGAGCAGCCTTCACTGGATCAGGCGTAGCTCCTAGACCTCACACCTTCTTCTGTGTAATGGTGTGAAAGAGCTCCATGGAGCTCATGCTGGCACAAGAGCCAAAGATACAACATATTCAAGTCCAAGTGTCTGTATTATTATTCTATGCTATTCTGCCATAGAAGTTCAGTCGACATTTGAACTCCCATGTATGCTAATTATTCAGGACACAGGCTCGAATCTCTTGACAGTGGGCCCTTCGACCCATTGTGGTTGAGGAAATAGGGAGGAGCAGCACGAAAGGAAAATGGGAAAGCTTGATAGGATTGGCCTTCTTTGAAATTATGGGAAGTAATGTGGGAAGTTATATTTGAAAGCATTAGAACACTTCACTGAGAATAAAAGCCTTCTTTAGTTCTTTTCAGTAAACCGATTTGGATTTTCCCCCTGATTCCCATCCAGTGGCGTCATTAGTGTTTACTTCACTCTGTGTCTTGCGATCATAGGATTACCTAAGCCATTTCATAATTGTA
>NW_007025435.1:0-795 GCF_000164805.1 Carlito syrichta
AGAATTTAAACTTGCATTAGTCAGTTCTTAGCTGTTATACTTTACCATTTATTCGTGTATACTCTACTGTTCTTTCATTCTATTGAGTTCACAGAAATATTTCCTCAGCCATCACTATGTTTCAGGTACAGTTTAGGTTATAAAATGGTGAACAAAGACAATAGATCCCTGCCTTCCCAGTGAGATATGTCAGAAAATGCCAAGGAGAAAAATTAAGTGGAAAAGGAAAATAGGAATCATTGGGTGGGTGTTTATAATTTTGGAGGGTTGGCAAGTGGAGACCTCATGGAAGAGGAGATAACTGAATAAATCTTGGAGATGGTGAGCAAGAGGCCATGTGACAATATTGGGGGAAACTATTCCCAGCAGAGGGAAGAAGAGTGTGTGGAAAGGCCTTGGGGCAAAAGCGTTCCTGATGTTTTCAAGAAACAGCAATGAGGACAGACAGTGTGGTTGGAACAGAGGAAACAAGAGATGCAGTAGATATGTTCAGAAAAATGCCAACCATACTGTTCCCTGTAGTTGGTGGTGGGGAGCAGGGGAATTTGATGTTTTGCTTAGAAAGATCAGGGAGCACTAGAGAGCTTTGAGCAGAGTAACATGAACTGGATTACATTTACCAGGATCACTTTGACTGAAGTGTTGAAATAAACTGAACAGGAGCAAGGACAAAAGAAGAGCGACCAATATAGTATTAATTTTTTGTGAAATCTACACTCAAAATTAAAGTAAAATGTAGACTGTGGGCTAGGACAAAATTCAAATTTATCTGATGATATCAGCAAACTGCAGTAC
>NW_007025436.1:0-697 GCF_000164805.1 Carlito syrichta
AACCAGCTAGATATCTTGTTAACTTACTTGTTATCTAACATGCTAGCTAGCTGACTTAATCATCTTACTTAACTCATCAACTAAGAGTTAGCTAGCTGGCTCAACCAGCTGACTTAACTTGTTAGCTAACTAGCTATCTAGCTGACTTAACACGTTAGCTAACTAGCTAACCATCTGACTCAACCTACTGACTTAACCTGTTACCTATCTAGCTAGCTGTCTTAACCAGCTGACTTAATTAGAAAGGTGACTTAGCTAACTGATTTAGCAAGCTGATTAACTACTTAGCTAGCTGACTTAACTGACTGACTTAACTAGTTAACTAGCTGACTTTACCTGAAATAAATAGTTAGCTAACTTTAACTAGCTGAATAACTACCTGACTTAACTAATTAGCTAACTAGTTAGGTAGCAGACTTAATTAGCTGACTTAAATAGTTAGCTTACTAGGAGCTAGCTGGCTTAGTTAGCTGACTTAGCTAGTAAGCTAGCTTACTTAGCTAACTGACTTAACTAGTTTGCTAATGAGATAGTTAGCTGACTTAACTGGTTGGTCAATGAGTTAGATAACTGTTTTAACTAGTTGGTAAATGAGTTAACTAGCTGACTTAGCTGGTTGGTTAACAAGTTAGCTAGGTGACAACTTGCTGACTGATGTGTCATCTGACAAGTTAGTACGTTTAAAACATTGACTGAC
>NW_007025437.1:0-1275 GCF_000164805.1 Carlito syrichta
CCACGCTATTGAAGCCTGCGCTGCACTGCACTTCATTGGCAGTCTGCATACACTGGCTTTGTGCGTGCTCTCCTCCCTGATTCTCAGAGCTCTCCTGTATATGCACTATACTAGGCGGGGAGCATTTGGTGACCAGAGTGCAACTTCAGCTGCTGCACTGACTGGATCCAGATCTCCACAGCCATGGGTAGCCAAGCATGCTTCATTCAGCGGAGAATGCTGAAAAGTTTTCTCTTTTGACACGGGCGTCTCACACGGAATGCAATGGCTCTGCGGGTTCATTTGCCAACGAGGCCCGAGAGCCATTGTTTGCTTTCCGGAAAACAACAGTCTTCCATGGGAGACATTCCTCAAAATGGCACGTCACTGAATGGGGGGGCAACAAGTATTATAGTGGCTTGGTCTTTGGCGTGACGCCTGATTCTCCCTGTTTTTCAGCGTGTATTATCCTACATTGAATGCAAAGGCCTAGCCGAGCTGTGTGCAACGTTTCCTGTATACAAAGTGCACAACTCCATGGTGCCACACTGAGCGACATGACCGGTTCGCTGTCATCTTTGGGAAAGCATGATTTGTTCACCTATTGAATTCTAAAGTGTTTTTGATTTGACCTGTCCGTCACCTATCCAAAGCCAATGCTCTTCCGTTGGCATTTACGAGGAAGAGCTGACAGGCTTGGCTTGCTGGCTGTGAGTGTGCATCAGCTTGGGAAATGCTGGGTCAAATGTTGACTGCATTGTGATGTATTTTCCAGCAGTTTGATTCTTGTGTGCTGTACGGTGTAATACACGATTCTCAAGGTACGGCTTGAATGAGCATAGCCGAGCATGTTATGTCGATACTTCACATGTAGGAATGAGCATGTCAATGGTGTCAGACTGAGTGAAATGAGTGCTACACACTCACTTGTAGAGAAGCAGTGCTTGCCTTCTGTTTGAGCCCTGAAACGTTTTACCCCTTGGCGTTTCTCTAGGCTAGGAAATGCAGTCACTCTCGCGTTGGCCTTGCTGAATGAGCGTAGACGGCCTCTGTGAGGCTTGTTGTGCATGTGCATCTTCCCGGGGAAGGAGCTTTTCAAAATGTGCAGCGCTCTTTAGGGGCTATCTATGTTATTCTCACTTGGTGCATGCTGCAACACATGAGTCTGAGTCTCGCGGTTTTCTTCTCATATGGACTTCGGCTGTGCAGAGCGCCTCTGTTTGAACTAAGAGTTCTCTCATGGGACACGCTTTGCCCATGTGCAGCTCTACGCTGCCACCCAGGGGGCGATGGGGA
>NW_007025438.1:0-496 GCF_000164805.1 Carlito syrichta
CCTTTCCCAGTGGCTCCATTTCTCACGTGGATCTTCCCCAGCCAGCAGACTTGACCAACTAGCCAAAGTATAGTAGATATGTATAAAGTTTGCTCTGAAATAAAATCTACTTCTACATCCAGGCAAGTAATGACTTTAGACTTGCCCTCCACTGTAATTTTGTTAGATTGTGGCTCTAGTCAGCTTTTTGTACAATTTTTTTTTGAGTTGGAGTCTCACTCTGTCACCCAGACTGGAGTGCAGTGGCCCCTCCCGGCCACCACAGCCTCTACCTGCTGGACTCCAGCGATCCTTCTGCCTCAGCCTTCCAAGTAGCTGGAATTACAGGCGCGCGCTACCATACCGGGCTAATTTTTTATTTTATTATAGAGATGTAATCTCACCAAGTTGCCCAGGGGGGTCTCGAACCCGCGGGTTCAGGCAATCCACTCACCTCAGCCTCCCAAAGGCACGGGATTACAGCCTGAGTCACCGAGCCCGGCTTGTATACATTTTT
>NW_007025438.1:2177-3970 GCF_000164805.1 Carlito syrichta
ATCACAGAACCATTCTTGCCTATCTTGATACCCCTCTCAAGTGGACTTGAAGTTGAGCCATCCCCAATAAGATTTCCTGGCCCCTATCTCTTTTGTTAAGTTGAGGTGAGATACCTCTGGAGTCCTGAAAAACCACATGAAGTGAATAGACAGTGGGATTCCACTGAACCTAATGGTCCACAGTTGATTAATTCACTCAACAAACATGTATCAGTTATTATACTAGTTACTGAACTGCAGTAGTGAATGTCTGGCTAATTTTTGATTTATTATAAGACAAGGTCTCGCCAAGTTTCCCAGGCTGATCTCAAATCCATGGGTTCAGGCAATCTGCTCACCTCATCTTCCCAAATTGCTGGGATTACAGGAATGAGACACCAAGCCCCAAACTTGTTTGTAATTATAAATGGGCTTATTCATGTTTTAAAATTCATATTTCATTTAAAAACATCTCAATAATTTGTTGTTACCTTTAAATTTTGATCCCATATGGAATGATCACCAATCTCCTTTGTACATTCAGCATAACCTCTATTCTTAATGAGTAAAATGATCTCACTAAATAACACTCACTCCATACACATCTTTTACAGCAGCTGTAACAGTGCATGCTTCTTTGTTTAGTACAACTGTCAACTGTATTATAAACCTCTTTTAAAAAGATAATGACTTATGCTTCTTTCTATCTAGTGCCTAAGTAGAACTGTGTAAAGAATGAATGATTTACCCAATTCTTTATATTTCTTTCACTACAAATATGTAAAGACTGTATACACAAACAACAATTTAAAGGTCTATGGTTCAGAGTTGTATTTTGTCACTTAATATATTGCTACATCGATGTCAGTGTTTAGCATGTTCATCAGTGTTGCCTCCTCACCAAGTCGGTAATCAGAAATTATAATTTTGTAAATGGCATATCTCAAACTTAGCCTGGAAATTGTGAACCATGTTGAATGGTACCTGAAGAAGAAACAACTGCTTAAAAACTATATATTATATCAGTTTAGCAAGAGATGGACACAAAAATTAAAGAAATAGCATTCCTTGGCTTTTTTAAAGGTCTATAAATCAATCCTTTACATATATGCAAAGCAAATATGACCCATTGGAGATGCCAGAATATCCTGATTGCAGATACTTTAGTCTAAAAATGTAGTTGTTAAAAGTGATTCAAATATGATGCAATTATTTTAGCAGTGCTGTGATTCTATAAACATCATAGCTTCTTTGGAGGATGAGTTTGTGTTCTCTGTATGGTAGTAGATACAAGGAACTATGAGTAGGTGTGATTACTCCTTGTTTTCAGGCACTTTCAAAGTCACCGGTTGAAGAAAGGAAACCAAGAGTTACAGACAAGACATAGAGCAATGCTCTTCATTTTCAGGTAGACAGAGAGACAGTCAAAACAGATCCAGCATGGCAAAGTTCCCCCAGGCCTGGACTGCTGGTATCCTACATGTGTTTTCATCCGATGAGCATGATTTCATGGGTTTGAGCTCTGACAGCTGGGATATGGCAGTACTGTGGTAGAGTAAAATTCCTCTTAAAAGCGGATCATACTTCCTTATTTAAATCATCTTGAGAAAAGACTGCTCCCCAGAAAGGAGATGAGAGTAGGAGAAGAAGGATTTGGACTAGCAGAAAAACAGGTTTTCAGCCTCTGTTTGGCTCAAATGCTCCAAGCATTTCAAGCCTACTATTGGGGGGAATCAGTCTGGCCCCAAGTGGAGCAGTATTTTAAGTCAGTACAGTAGTTCTTGATAAACATCAACTCACCTCACTTAATGAGT
>NW_007025439.1:0-5044 GCF_000164805.1 Carlito syrichta
TTTTATTTTGGGACACTTGATCTGCTTTTAAATTGATGTGCTAGTTTCTTAGGAACAGTTGAATTTTGTATGTGTCAACAACTTTTCTGTTAGTGAGACTGTGAGATCGTATTACTCAGTGTGACATGGCTAAAAGCTAAGGGAGTCTCAGTCATTGCTGACTTGAGTTCTAAGTTCGGGTCAACTATTTGCTGTGTGACTTTGGCAATATTATTTAAGCTCTCAGAGGTTTCATCTGTTTATCTATTAAAAGGCTGAAATAACATTTACCTCAGTGGATCCACTATGTTAACTTAATCAGAGGTACATTCATTACCCAACACTTATTACTTTATTTTATGTAAATTGTTAATTAATATTTAGTCATTACTTTAAATAACTATAAAGTAAATATTCAGGCTTCTGTTTAGTCATTACTTTAAATAACTATAAAGAAAATATTCAGGCCCAGGAACATGTTACAATAGGCACTCAAATAATGTATGTCTAAAAAAAGAATACTACTTTTGTCAAATTATTTCTAAATAACTCATGTAACTTAGGTGGAAAATCTCAAACATGCACAGAGGGTCTAATTTTAATGTTTTCATCACTTTTGCTGAGGGTGGGTAGGAAACATTTCTGATTCTAAGAAGCAGAATGTAGAATAAAAGGACCTATGAAATTGGGTCAGGTCTGGGTTATGTGTTCAACACTCATAATTACTGTGTCAATCTGGTGAGTCATTTAAATTCTCTATTCCTATTTTTATCTATGAATAGAAAAAATAAAAACATTTTGTTTTTCATCTGTAAAATCAAGTGCTAAATGTATGCACTGAGTAATTATGATGCTACAGAGAGATGTTTCTGTAATTTTTCTTCCTCTTCTAACTTTGAACTAGTTTGCAAAGATCCTTATATTAAATGTTGAAGTTTCTTCCAATTCCTTACCACCATGATGTACTTAAAAATGCCTGGAATCGCATCCTCATATGATCAGGACAGTGTCACTTATTAATCTGACAAATTATCTTAAGAGTTTATTCTGTTTGATGCCATGAGATACATTTCTAAATGTTTAGAACTACTTCATTTAAATCTGCTCATCTGCTATTCAAAAGAGAGTATTAACCTTGGATGAGCCCACTTGATCCTTGATTTTCTGAATCACAATACACCTCACTGTGCAGTGAGCCACTTGAAGTCCATCGTCGTGCTGTGTAAGTGTTCTTGGTAATCCCTTTTCTATTGCATTCCATTATTATTTAATATTTCAATTTGAGGAATTGTTCTTGAAGAATTTGAGTTGAAAGTGCTACTACATATTCACACAATATATGTACAAATTGTTTAAAACTTGACATGCATCAAACTGAATATGTACAAGTGCAGTTTTGTTACACTGATATATTACATAGTGGGGAAGTCTGGTGTTTTTAGTGTACCCGTCACCCAAACAATGTATATTGTAGCCATTAAGTAATTTTTAATTCTTCACCCCTATTCCACCTTCTCACCCTTTCGAGTCTCCAGTGCCTATTATTCCACTTTCTATGTCCATGCTCACATGGTTTTTGTTTGTTTGTTTGTTTGCTTTAAGTGAGAAAGCAGGATTTATTGAGAGGACAGAGAAGCTCCCACAGTGGGAGGGGACCTAAAGGGGTTGCCCTGCTTACATGTTTTTAATTGTTATTTTGTGTTAACTTCTTTCAGCTGGGAATTGATGCAGTTTCACCTGGATGCCTCCAAGTGTTCTAGGGAATGGCAGAGTTACAGTGATGCTGCACTGTGTGGAACTGCCCCATCAATTAGATGCAGGAAGGATCAAGACAATGAACACATAAGGAGGATCTCATGCCACTCTTTCACAGCAGCTCCACTATGGGGAGAAAAGGCTTGAGGGCCTTCATTGAACAGAATACTAGAGGAGGAAGCCCAGCCAGGAGAGAGTTTGGGCCAGTGCCTGCATCTGGATGCAAATCGACAGAAGTTTGGCACAGTGAGACATTAAATTATATTGCCTTATTTTAAATGCTAGCAGTTGATAATTATGGCAACTGGAAGCTACTGTTTTTTTTTTTTTTTTTTGGAAATAGGTGATAAATGATTAACTCTGAAGTGAGATACTGTTCAGAAGCCAAGCATATATGGGTAAATCTGAACACTAAGAGAATTCCAATATTAAAATATCTCTGTTTTGGCATTCTCTGAGACACAGAGCTCTATTTATAGAGTGGAAACATTTTTGCTAAAAGGGAAAGATAAATATTCATGTCGTTGTCCAAATTGTTCTTCTTAAGGTATTGTTCATTTACATTTCAAAATTTTCCCTTTTTCTGATTTTATTAACTTACGTGATTCATCAAAGATATGTTAAAAAGTGGCAGACTAGAGATCTCCAGGTCCTCACTGCTCCCAAGGAATTGTCAAATAAAAAACAATATATGAACCAAAGTAGGTTTGTTAGAATTCTAAAAACCAATTAAGAAGTTTTTTGCAACAAGGCAAATGCCTAATCAAGAAAAAAGCTCACTCAAAACAGTAGGAAATCTCATGGCATTTGACTTGCCCTTATCCCATCTCTTCTTTAACACAGTGCGGTATGGTCAGGAGGAAAATACCCAATTCCCAGTTCCTGCCTCAGGATGGAAAGAAAAGAGTGGAACTTGCTTGTACCATTCTGGCTTGTGTGGAGGTTGCATAAGAGACTGGTTTCTGTCTTGCCTGATTTGAAAAGCTGGTCATAATGGGGGCTGGATTTGAATAGTAGGTTCAAGGCCATCGAAAGTAATGCCGACACCATGGTGGGTGAGAGCTCAGGAGGCCGGCAGACCCACTGGGGAACAGACAGGGGAATACAATAGTGTTTCTAAGATTTCTGAGGAGAAGTAAGGGTGTGGGAAATTAAGACATAAAGCCTTGCATGTGAAGAACTAGACCAAAAGCATACACACAAGCCCAGGGAAGATGCATCTCCAGAAAAAGCATGAGAGGAGCCTGTACCTTTATGCCAGGATGATTGGTAAAGTTCTTCCACTGCACAGCACCAATCTACACAGACTGGGAGACAACCCTGTTTTTGCCAAAATTTCAATTTCCAACAAAAAATCACAAGGCATGCAAAGAAACAGGAAAGCACAGCCCCTTCAAAGGAAGAAAACAAATCTCCAGAAACTGATCTTAAAGAACAACAGGGCTTGAGCTTACTTGATAAAGATGTTAAAACAATTGTTTGAAGTATGCTCAGTGAGCTGAAAGATAACATGAACAAACATGTAAACAAACTCAGAAAGACATTTTATAAACAAAACCAACAAAGATTAGTTTATAAATTATTTAAAATAAATAAACACTTTAAACCCCAAAAGTATAATAACTGAATTGAAAAGTTCACTATAATGGTCCAATGGTAGACTTGATCAGGCAGAAGAAAGAACTAGTAAACTTGAAGGTATGTCATTTATCATTGTCGAGTCTCAGGAGCAAAAAGAAAAAAGAATGAATAAAACCAGTAAACTTGAAGATATGTCATTTATAATTGATGAGTCTCAGAAGCAAAAGAAAAAAAGAATGAATAAGAGTAAACAGAGCCTAAGGAACTTATGGGGCACCATTGTGTGAACATAAATATGTATTACGGGATTACCACTTCCAAACACGAGGAAAGAAATGGATATACAAATACAATAAGATGAGTGAAGTTGAAGTAGGATAAATCCAAGTGACCCACACAAGGCATACTCCAATCAAATTGTTGAAAGTCCCCCCAAAATTTGAAAGCTGCAAGAGAAGTGTGACTTGGCATGTGCAAAGAAGCCTCTATGAGAGTAACTGTGGATTTCTTATCAGAAACCTTGTAGGCCAAAAGGCAGTGGGATGATATATTTAAAGTAATTTTATAGAAAGTCTGTCAGTGAAGAATACGATATCCAACAAAACTGTCCTCCAAAAAATGAGGGAGAATTAAGACATTCCCAGATAAACAAAAGCTGAGGGAGTTTGTCACTGTTGGAAAAGGCATTCTTGTGCATGCACTCATTTGACTCCTACCTGGATGTGTTAGAATGGCCTTTGGGTCAGGAACACTTCTTTACCAAGAGAATAAAAAACCTTCATATCCTGTTCTGGGCTTATCACCTAGGGGGGAATATCTCAACCAGATGACATGACTGGTGAATTTTATCAGACCATTAAAGGATATTTGATACCAGTTCTCCTTAAACTCCCCCAAAATATTGAATAATATAGAATACTTTCAAACTTGTTCTATGGGGCCAGGAATACTCTTAATATCAAACCTAGATAAAAACACTACAAGAAAATAAAACTAGAGACCAACTTCCATAATGAATATTGATGCAAAGTCCTCAACAAAATACTAGCTAACAGAATTCAAAAGCTTATTAAAAGGGTTATGCACTATGACCAAAAGAGATTTATTCCTGGAATGCAAGGCTGTTTTACCATATGAAAACCAATCATTGTAACATACCTCATTAACAGAAAACAGACACAAAACACAAGCATGTCAGGAAAAGGATTTGGTAAACTACTTTGACAAAATTCAAATTTTATGATAAAAACACTCAACATACTAGGAAGCAAAAATAAAACTAGGTTCAACTTGATAAAGGTCATATATCACACTTGATGTTGAAAGACAAAGGGTTTTCTCTAAAACGAGGAACAAGACAAGGATGCCCAGTTTTACTACCTTTGAAGGTAACACTGAAAGTCCTGGCCAGTGTGATTAGACAAGAGGAAATTCAGAAAGACATTCAAAATGGAAAAGAGAAAGGTAAATTATTTATGCTCTTAGACTACATTATCTTATATGGAAGAAAAGCTTAAAATAGCCTAAAAAACGGTTAGAACTAATGAATGAATTTAGTAAAGTTAGAGGATACAAAATCAACAGATAAAAATAAATTGTTTTTCGACACTAACAGTGAACAATGAAAAAGGACATTAAGAAAACAATTTTGTCAGGCTCGGTGGCTCAGCCTGTAATCCCGCACCTTTGGGAGGCTGAGGTGAGTGGATTGCCTGAGCCCGCGGGTTCG
>NW_007025440.1:0-721 GCF_000164805.1 Carlito syrichta
CATCCTCCCAAAGGTGCAGGATTACAGGCTGAGCCACCGAGCCCGGCTTCTTCTTTATTTTTTAAATCTGTTTTACTAAAGGTGTGATTATATCATAGATTTTATAGAAACCAATTTTCAATTTGATTTATTAATAATTACTTATGATCTCTATGTTATTAAATTTTATCTTTGTTTTCTATTTTTACTTTCCTTTTGGGAAGTGATTTGTCCACAAGACAAGATGTTTAGCTTATTTGTATCATTTTCTTTGCATTATTGAATGAACTTTTAAATTCTCAAAATACCAGTTAAATCTGTCTAAAAATTATGGAGGGTAAGATTACTATTTTTATTTCTTTCTAAATGGCATTTAAAAAATTAGGCAGTTACCCTTGCTGATGAGATATATCCCCTTTCCACAGGTAGATTCCCACTACTGCCAATCCATCTAATGCACTCCCCTTCTAAATGTTTTTTTTAATTTATCTTTTGAAGCAATTTAAAACCATGTCTTACTGAAAATGTGTAATGGAATTTTACACATAAAACTTTCAGTCATTTTTTATTTCTTATTCCATATTTTATTGCAATATTCTTTATTTATATAATTTTTATGAAATTAATTTTTAAATTTTAATTGAAGTTGCCTTTGTCACCTTAAACATACTTCAGATTCACTTATTCATGTGCACATGAAGAAACATTCTGTATATTATATATGTGATAATTTGAGCTTATC
>NW_007025441.1:0-1363 GCF_000164805.1 Carlito syrichta
CGCTCTCCGTGCTTACTCGGCAATGAAAACGGCACAGCCTTGGTAGTCCTTATTAGGTTTAAACGCCATAGGGAAAAACAACTTAGAATTCTCCCCATCCACACATAATGCTCTCCTGCTCGTGACTGTGGAGCACTTGTGTCACTCATTGCGGCACTATGCCTTGCAGATTTCTCTCCGTGAAACACGGAGGTTTCACGCTCGTACGCAAAGGCCCTCTATGGAAAGGAACACAAATCAAGGGGAAAGAGTGAGAATGAGGTGTTACAGCAGGCGGCAATGAAGAATAATAGTCACAGCAAAGAGGTGACACTGCAGCACACATTGGGCACAGACTTAAGCCAGGAAGGTGCCCGTGCACCCCAGGCCTAAGAAAGGCCACTCCGACCAGCAATCCACAGTCTCATTGCTTTCCCTGACAGGAGAGGGTGTCAAGAAAGAGCAATTCAGAATTCCCCCGGGTCACACATAATGCCTTCCCACAAGTAACTGTGAATGTCTCAGATCCCTCATTGTGGCACAGGGGAGATGAGCATTCCCGCATGGGAGAGGTTGACAAGCCGCACGCCAAAGCAGTCACCCTGTAGAGCGTAACATACACGAAAGGGAACAAGTGGGAAGGAGGAATGACAGCACGCACACTCAGTGCCAGAACCTCACAGTGTAGCACACTTCTCACACAGCTCTTTCCAAGGGAGACGGACATTCAAAACAAGCACCACCAAGGCAGTCAGCTCTTTTCCGTCAATGCGTTTGGCAGAGCAATTGTGTATCCTCCCACACAAAAATTTGAAAGGGAGAAACATTTCCGAATGCACCCAGGGAATTCACCAAGTAATGCCTTCTTGCTCCACTGTGGGGTTCCCATCGCCCCCTGGGTGGCAGCGTAGAGCTGCACATGGGCAAAGCGTGTCCCATGAGAGAACTCTTAGTTCAAACAGAGGCGCTCTGCACAGCCGAAGTCCAAATGAGAAGAAAACCGCGAGACTCAGACTCATGTGTTGCAGCATGCCCCAAGTGAGAATAACATAGATAGCCCCTAAAGAGCGCTGCACATTTTGAAAAGCTCCTTCCCCGGGAAGATGCACATGCACAACAAGCCTCACAAAGGCCGTCTACGCTTATTCAGCAAGGCCAACGCGAGAGTGACTGCATTACCTAGCCTAGAGAAAACGCCAAGGGGTAAAACGTTTCAGGGCGCAAACAGAAGGCAAGCACTGCTTTTCTACAAGTGAGTGTGTAGCACTCATTTCACTCAGTCTGACACCATTGACATGCTTATTCCTACATTGTGAAGTATCGACATAACTTGCTCGGCTATGCTCATTCAAGCCGTACCTTGAGAATCGTGTATTACACCGTA
>NW_007025442.1:0-699 GCF_000164805.1 Carlito syrichta
GGCATTTCAGGCCAGCCCTGAATGATGGCTAGGAGCCAAGTGAAGGCCAGAAATTCTTCTCTGTGACCTTGAAAAATTGGACTCTCTGGACTCTCATTCTTCTTACTCCTGAAATGGAGACAATGTCATTGACTTGGGAGGGTTTTACAAAAATCAAAAGAAATGACAAGCACAAAACATTTGGTGTGGTGCCTCCTGATTCCTCACATCCCTTTCTATCCTTCCTTCCTTCTAAAATCGGACTTTGGGACTAGGTGATGACCCAATTCTAACTTCCTTGGAAATGGCTCCTTACAGCCCCAGAATCTCTAATTCTCCAAGTCCTCCCTTGGGCTTCAGACACACTTTGCACCCTATAGATGTCAAGAATGTGGTTGTCATTTGGCTTTCAAGCAGATATAAGAACATATTCAAACTCTTATTTCACATCTCAACTCCTAGAAAAGACAGGATCCAGAATGTGCCAAATTGGTCTTCATCTCTTTTTGATGATAGATGAGCTTACTGAGAGATCCCTGATGATGCTTTTGTATATATACTTTTAAAATTAAAAACAGCTTTTCAGTCATAGTTACAAAATGCATTGCTTGTGAGATAATAGCCTGGTTTCAAATGCACAGATTCCTTACAGAGAGAGAGAGAGAGAGAGAGAGAGAGAGAGAGAGAGAGAGAGAGAGAGAGAGAGAGAGAGAGAAATCC
>NW_007025443.1:0-755 GCF_000164805.1 Carlito syrichta
CATGCACCCCATAAATTTGTTGAGATAAAAAGAAAAACAAAGACGTGCACATGGCCAGTAGGTATATCAACATCACTAATCATCAGAGAAATGCAAGTATAAACTACAATGAGATATTGTTTCACTGCAGTTAAAATGACTTTTAGAAAATATTGGATACTAGTGAGGCTGCGGAGAAAGAGAAGCATTTTTACACTCTCAGTGGGAATGTACATTAGTACAGCCACTATGGAGCACAGTATGGAGATTCCTCAAAAAACTAAAACGAGAACTATCATATGATTCAGAAATTCTACTATTCCACTACTGGATAAATATTCAAAAGAAAGGAAATCAGTATAGCAAAGAGACATCTACACTCTCATATATATTGCCGCATGATTCACAATAGTTAAAATATGGAATCAACTAATAGCCCATGGGTAGATGAATGGATAAAGAAAATGTGGTATACACATGTCAAAACACTGGGTACCTGGTCTACTAGCAATGAAAGAGAGGGTCAACTAGAAGCTCATACTTTACAGGCATGCAAATTAGGTATGTAATAAATCCTCACTTGTACCCAACAACTCCAAAATTAAATTAAATGTAAAAAAAAAAGAAAATGTAGTATATATATAATGGAATATTATTTAGCCATAAAAGGGGCAAAATTCTGTTATTAGCAGCATCATGGATGGAACGGGAAGTCATTATATTAAGTTAAATAAGTGAAGCACAGAAATATAAATATGGCCTGTTGAGAGCTAAAA
>NW_007025444.1:0-664 GCF_000164805.1 Carlito syrichta
AAGAGAAGATGTTTGCTAATTGTAAAAGATTCTAAATTTAAAATGCATGTGCTTTACATTAAAATAATTATCTAAGCCGGGCTCGGTGGCTCAGCCTGTAATCCCGTGCCTTGGGAGGTTGAGGTGAGTGGATTGCCTGAGCCCGCAGGTTCAAGACCCACCTGGGCAACTTGGTGAGACCTCATCTCTACAATAAATCAAATAATTAGCCGGGTGTGGTAGCGAGCGTCTGTAATTCCAGCTACTTGGAAGGCTGAGGCGGAAGGATCACCGGAGCTGTAGCAGGTCGAGGCTGCAATGAACAGGAGTGGCCACTGCACTCCAGTCTGGGTGACAGAGTGAGATTCCAACTAAAAAATATAATAATAATAATAAATAAATTGTTTAACTATATCATGCATGTCCCCTTCTGATCTGTTTATGCTGTTGCTTTCTTAGCAATATCGATCTTTAAGACAGTGCAAAAAGTCAGCCAGGCTCGGTCGCTCAGTCTGTAATCCCAGTGCTTTGGGAGGCTGAGGTGAGTGGATTGCCTAAACCCGCGGGTTCGAGACCCGCCTGGGCAACTTGGCGAGACAGCATCTCTATAATAAAATCAAAAAATTACCCGGGCGTGGTAGCACATTCCTGTAATTCCGGCTACTCAGAAGGCTGAGCTGAAGGA
>NW_007025445.1:0-700 GCF_000164805.1 Carlito syrichta
ACCAGCTGACTTAACTAACTACCTAGCTGTATAGCCAGCTTACTAAACTAGCTGACTTAACTAGCTGGACCTCTGGCTAGGCTACTGACTTAGTTGCCTAGCTACCTACCTAGCCAGCAGCCTAACGAGCTGACTTAACTAGCTGACTTAATGCAGTAGCCAGCTGTCTAGCCAGCATACTTAACTAGCTAGCTGCCTAGCTATACAGCTGGATAGCCACCTGACTTTATAAGCAGACATAACTAGATAGCCTGATGGCTAGCCTTCTGTCTTAACTAGCTACCTACCTATATAGCCCTCTGGCTTGCCAGCTGACTTAACTACCTAAATACTTAACTAACCTGCTGGCCAGCAATCTGACTTAACTAGGTGACATAAGCAAGCCATCTGGCTAGCCCACAGAATAAACTAGCTAGCTACCATGCTAGGCAGCTTGTTACCAGCTAAATTAAATAATTTACTTAACTAGCTAGCCAGCTGACTTAACTAGCTGTCTTAAGTAGCTGGCTACCTAGCTAGCCAGCAGACTTAACTAGGTAGCTACCAGGATAGACACCTGACTAGCCAACTGACTTCACTAGCTGACTTATCCAGCTAGCCACATAGCTGGCCAGCTGACTTAACTAGCTGACTTAATTACATAGCCAACTGGCTGGCCAGCTGATTATCTAGCTGACATAACCCAATAGACAGCTTGCTA
>NW_007025446.1:0-654 GCF_000164805.1 Carlito syrichta
ACTGGCCATCCTCTGTGATGGATGCTTCTGTGACTAGCATTTATCTGTGATAAATGCCAACTGTGCCTCTTCTGTGATGATTGTCCCAGTGATTACCCTCAATCATAATTGTTATTCAATGTCTAGCACTTCTCTTGTGTGTAGGTAGTCCCAATGACAGAGTCTCCTCTACAATGGGTGCACAGGTGAATGGCCTTCTTCCAATATGAGTGCCATGGTGAAAGGGTTTCCTCTGATAATGACTCCTCAGTGACTAACCCAGTTATAATTGTTGCCCCAGTGACTAGTGCTCCTCTGTGATGGGTGCCCCATAATGGGTACCCTATTGACTGGTCCTCCTTTGAGATGGGTAAGTGGTCCTCTTCTATAATGTACTTCTCAGTAACTGTGCATTCTCTGTGATTGGTGCCCCAGTGCTGGCCTTTCTAAATAATGGGTACCCTAGTGACCATTCCTCCTCTGTGATGGGTGTCTCAGTAACTGGGCATAATCTATTTTATTTGCCCCAGAGAAGGCTATCTCTTTGATTGGTGTCCCAGGGACAGGTCGTCATGTGATTAGTGCCCCAGAGAATAGCTCTCCTCTGTGATGAGTGTCCTAGTAACTGGGTCTTCTCCAAAATTGGTGTCCCAGTAATTAGTCCTCCTTTGATGG
>NW_007025447.1:0-701 GCF_000164805.1 Carlito syrichta
CTGTTATAATGATTAAACCAGAAAATGCATATATATATATATATATATATATATATTTTAATTACAGTGTCCAATAGCTTGCAAGTCCTCAGTAAATGTTACTTAAATTGTGACTCAATGCTTGTAGTCAGGGTGAGAGAGAGAGAGAGAGAGAGAGAGAGAGAGAGAATGGTTTATGGTGTCATTCACCAAGATGGCATGCACAGAGTTGAAGGGATGGAGGAAAGACAGTGAGTCTTGAATTATGTTTGAGATGCTTGTAGGACAACATGTGAGATTCCTAGTAGGGAAATAGTTCTGGAAGTGCTGTGAGAGGTTTTGGGATTGTATTGTTTAAGTCATGGGACTGGAGATCATCACCTACAAAGAGTCTCTGTGGTAGAGGGAGAGAAGGAGACTAAGACAGCACTTTGTGGCCCTCAACATTCAAGAGTCAGCTTGCTAGAGGAGGAGCCAGTAAGGGAAACCAAGAAAGCAATCTTGTTCCTAAAACAGAGCACTAGATGTGTCCTGTAATACTGTGAAAATTAGATGTCTATTCACAAGAATAGTTTTATATCTGAAGTGTTATGTACAGCAATACCTATTTTAATGCTCCCAGCAACCCTCTAATAATGTCTTCTTTAGTTATGTAAATGAGACTTAGGCATTCAAATGGCAGGGATAAGACTTGAAACCAGGTCTTTCTGGGACAAATCTGG
>NW_007025448.1:0-743 GCF_000164805.1 Carlito syrichta
CCTGTTTCTCTCTCTCTCTCTCTCTCTCTCTCTCTCTCTCTCTCTCTCACATGCATACACACACACACACACACACACACACACACACACACACACACACACACACACACGACTGCAAAGGCAAACACAGCACACATGCATATATAGCAAGAGTACAGAAGGCATTTTTTCTTTATTTTTTAGAATTAAAAAAAAAATAAGTCCCTTTAATTTGTAAGGATAGCGCATACTGGCATAGAAAGAGTTAATTCAGACCTTACAGACTCATTTTGATTGATGATACAGCTTAAGAATGAGATAGTTTATTTTTATACTGTGGTCTCAAATTTTATGAATATATTTATCTCTAATATTTTTAGTTAATATTTATCTTACATTTTCCCATTTTTGTTTTAATTTTTCTTACTGTTATACTACTTTTGTGTTTGTGTTATGTACTTTTAAACTTGCTTTATAATACATTCTAGTATTTATTCCAGTTTTACAAAATAAAAGATGAACTTTACTTACCTTCATTTTCAGATTTTCTTTAGCTTATCTTTTCTAAATACAAAATAAGCTTTGCTCTGTCCACTTATGAAAAAACAGAATAACCAATAAGCAAATAAAATATCTATATGGTTTTAATGGGATTGTGCAAATTTCTGAAATACTTCAAGTTCACAATAATAAATTGAGAAAATCACTACTCTACTAATAGACTAATAATTTCATATGCTTAAAAGAAAAACTCTAGTGTCAAA
>NW_007025449.1:0-846 GCF_000164805.1 Carlito syrichta
ATTCATAGAACTGAAATTTCTTTTCAGCAACAATCATATCCTGCATGTCTTGATGTAATTTAGTAAGGTCTATACTCAAGTCCGAATGAATTCAAATTCCAAGGATATGATTCTTTATCTTGTCCTAATTATGGACAGACTTATTCACCTCCAAAGGAGTGAGACAAATCCACTCAAAGTGGCATTGGACAGTGACATCGGAGAGTCAATTTTATCTTTAAAGCTACAATCTCTTGTCCTATTGCTAAAACTGCCTCCTCTAAAGCATTAACTTTACTCTCTAACTTTTGATCTATAATTTCTTGAGTACCTAATGCAATAGAAACATTCTTAGATAACTGATCAGCAAAGGTAGCTGTATGAAATTCCTTAGATAGATCTACAGCTGAAACTGTTACTGAAGTAGCAATAGCTTATTAATGCTGTAGTTCCTAAAATTAAAGTAGTTAAAAAAATTTTCTGTCTTTCTAACACAACATTAACCTCATAAAATTTCTGTAAACCATATTCAGCATATCAACGGGATGACAAAGATATGAGGAATATCAAATAGGGGAGTTGCTTAAGAATGAGAAATCCCTCATGAAAGGCGTTGATTAAACAATTATTAAAATGCATTCATTAAAGATATCTTATAAACAATAGCATGATAACCAATTTTAGCAGTTTGATATTCGTTCCAAATAAGAAATATATAAGGAGATTGCAAATATGCTCTAATAAGGTATGACTGAATTTGTCCAACAGATCTAGACAGGCTGACTGGTTGAAGGGCTGCGAGAGCTCTCCATAGATGAGGCTGAATCATCTGCTGGACGCCGTACTTGATGGACAGTACTGGAAGGC
>NW_007025449.1:4326-4801 GCF_000164805.1 Carlito syrichta
GTGAAGTCAACTAGTTAAGTCAGCTGGCTAGCCAGCTGGCTAACTTGTTAAGAAAACTAATTGAGTCAGCTGGCTAGCCAGCTGGCTAGTTTGTTAAGTCAGTTAGTTAATTCAAGTGGCTAGCCATCTGACTAGGTAGGTAGCTAGCGAATTATGTCAGCTGGCTTGCCAGCTGCCTAGCTGGCAAATCAGGAAGTTAAGTCAGTTGGCTAGACACCTGTCTAGGTAGGTAGATAGCTAATTAAGTCATCTAGCTAGCTGGATTTCTAGCTAATTTAGTTAATGAGTTAAGCGAGCTTGTTAGTCGTCTGGCTCACTTGGTGGCTCGCTAGTTAAGCCAGCTGGCTAGCCAGCAGTCTAGCAGTTCAAGTCAGCAAGTTAAGTCAGCTAGTTAACATGCTGGCTACGTAGGTATCTAGCTAGTCAATGAGCTGGCTATCCAGCTTGCTAGCTTAAGCCAGCTAGGTAAGTCAGA
>NW_007025450.1:0-729 GCF_000164805.1 Carlito syrichta
AGATTCTGGAGCAAACTTAGCTCCTTGCTGTCTCTCCCCTGGTTTCACCCTCCTCTTCTACTTAGGAGCTCACAGATTCTCTGCTCCTCAGACAATGTGGAAAACCCACAGTGGCCCAACACTTGAAATACAAAGATTTCTAAGGCATACGTAGGCCCTGCACATGAGCACCTCACCTAGTTGAGTAGACAGACAAAGAGATCAGTTATGGAGCGTAGGAATAAGTGCTGACATTCACACAGGGAACAGAAGGCAGTGGGGGCCAAAAAGCCTGTGGAAAAAGCAGTTGTGTTTCCCCACCAGAGCCATAAAGGCCCCTTAGAACTAATACCCACATGCGTGCGTATGTCACACACACACGCGCGCACACACACACACACACACACACACACACACACACACACACACACACACAGAATTTCCATTTGCCTTGTTTTTATCTTTGATGTTTCCCAGAAATCTCTGACTAGCTTGATGAGAGCAGGTAAGATATAGGGCCAACTGACTGACAGATTTTTTTCTTTAGTGTAATCCATGCTTAATATGAAAAATAAAATAAAAAAAGCAATGCAGAATAATGAGAAATAAAAGTAAACATGACCCCTGATCACTCCTTCAAGTGATAATTAGTGTTTATAGTCTTTCCAGAATTTTAGGCATATGAAAACAAATTTTAAAACAAAAATGGTTCTTTTGCTATACATGTGACATTTTCACATTTATCACTTC
>NW_007025451.1:0-758 GCF_000164805.1 Carlito syrichta
ACTGGTTGTTTGACTGTCTAATGTAAATTTGGGGGAATTTTTTTAGTTCAAGAAGTGACCTCAACACCTGTAAGTTTTTACCTTTGTCAAAATAAGTATGTTCATGATCAAACATAAAAATGGTCCTGTTTAATAATATAAGTGTTACTCATGTAAAAAAAATCAGTTTGGCTAATTGGATGTACAATTTGATTATTATTCCATATAATATGAAAATAAAGATTCAAACACTTTTAAAGCAGAAAATATAAAATTAGCTGCTCTGAAATTTTGGTGTAACTTTTGCATATCTTTAACACTACAGCAATATTATGTATGAAGACATTTAATCTGCATATTTACATAAATAATTACAAAATATATATATTTCAAGAAATCTACTAATTAGTTCAAATAAAGACTAGAAACAGCCGGGCTTGTTGGCTCAGCCTGTAATCTCATGCCTTTGGGAGGCTGAGGTGAGTGGATTGCCTGAGTCCATGGGTTCAAGACCCACCTGGGCAGCGAGACCTCATCTCTACAATAAATCAAAAAATCAGCCAGGTGTGGTAGCACATACCTGTAATTCCGGCTTCTTGGAAGGCTGAGGCAGAAGGATCACCGGAACCCAGCAGGTCGAGGCTGCGGTCTCAGCCACTGCGCTCCAGTCTGGGGTGACAGAGTGAGACTCCCACTCAAAAAAAATAAAAATAAAAATAAAAATACGTTTAAATAAATAATAAAGACTAAAACCAAAAAACATTTGAATTTGGCATAAA
>NW_007025452.1:0-549 GCF_000164805.1 Carlito syrichta
TCACCTCTGTTGTTCAGGCTGGTCTTGAACTCCTGTGCTCAAATAACCCTGGGATTTTAAGCATGAGCCACTGAACCCGGCCAGCGTGGCTATTTCTTAATAATCCAGGCTCTTGTATTGAGTTGTAGAACATTGGGAAGAAGTCCTTATTGGTGTAACTCAGAGGGTCTTTTAGTAGGTCTCATTGCCTTTTTACAGTTCATGTTTCTGACAGAGTCAAGTATTGCCTGCCTAACCGCACTCCCACCTTTCTGTGAGCATCTAAAATCTCACTCTTGAGTGACACCAAAACATACTGATTGGAAGCTCCTTGCCAATGGTGCTCTCCAGCTCCCTTCTTCCTTCCTATATGAGAACATCTGATGGGGAGCTCAGATGACTTCCTTGGACCCACCCGCAGGCACTGTGAGATCAGAGCGATGGGTCTGTATTCATTCTGCCTTCCACGGAAGCTATGACCTAGTCTTGGTGTTTCGGCCTCTGGGGGCCTCCAACTCTTCCTGCAAACGTGAATCCCCACAGGGCAGGGGAATGGAGAAGCTTGTCTCA
>NW_007025453.1:0-820 GCF_000164805.1 Carlito syrichta
CGGAGGAGCAGAATAGGATTGAATGTGTCAGAGGAGTATCAAGAAACTGCCTGAGGTCATGGCCATAGGATTGGAATAAGACTCACAAAGATGATTCTGCATTTCTGCTGTAGCTCATGCTATGGAGCAAGTAAAGACCAAGTCTGAACTAAAACTCAGACCTTGACCTTAGCCTGCTCTACCTTTCACATGCACCAGGTCCTTCTGTGGGTGGAGGAGGCAGATGGTTAAGCCCTCAGATGTTCCTTGGAAGCTCAGAAGTCACATCTAGCAACCATATCTCTTGTCCCTTAATCAGAGCTACTGCCATTTCCTCACTTTACACATTTCATTTCCAGATAAGGTGATGTTTGAACAAAGGATTTTTTGACTACATATAAATTTGAAAAATCACTGAGATACGTGATTGTCAGAGTTCTGACACTAGTATCCTCAGCTGATTTCATGACATGCAAACTTCCAATCTGAAACACAGCAAATTAACACATATCCTTTCCAGGATCAGACAGTGGATCTTCTGGTCAGATACAGTGGGATATGTAATCATGTCCCTCAGTGTAGAACTGTTAAGTATTTGGTTGATTTTTATGATGAATATAATGTTAAATGGAAAGCTGGGATGACCAACCTGAACAAGGAGAATAATACTTTCAAGTAAAAGTAATTCACCTTTATTCTATTAGTACCAATGAAGATAATTCATTTGAAAGTCTTCTTTGCATCAAAGTATTTAGGCCACAACACAAGACTGCCTACAGTTTTGTAATGAAGGAGGACAAATACAGTGGTTTGCAATAAGTTAGAATAATAATCTTACCAT
>NW_007025454.1:0-793 GCF_000164805.1 Carlito syrichta
TTCGTGCTTACTCGGCAATGAAAACGGCACAGCCTTGGTAGTCCTTATTAGGTTTAAATGCCATAGGGAAAAACAACTTAGAATTCTCCCCATCCACACATAATGCTCTCCTGCTCGTGACTGTGGAGCACTTGTGTCACTCATTACGGCACTATGCCTTGCAGATTTCTCTCCGTGAAACACGGAGGTTTCACGCTCGTACGCAAAGGCCCTCTATGGAAAGGAACACAAATCAAGGGGAAAGAGTGAGAATGAGGTGTTACAGCAGGCGGCAATGAAGAATAATAGTCACAGCAAAGAGGTGACACTGCAGCACACATTGGGCACAGACTTAAGCCAGGAAGGTGCCCGTGCACCCCAGGCCTAAGAAAGGCCACTCCCACCAGCAATCCACAGTCTCATTGCTTTCCCTGACAGGAGAAGGTGTCAAGAAAGAGCAATTCAGAATTCCCCCGGGTCACACATAATGCCTTCCCACAAGTAACTGTGAATGTCTCAGATCCCTCATTGTGGCACAGGGGAGATGAGCATTCCCGCATGGGAGAGGTTGACAAGCCGCACGCCAAAGCAGTCACCCTGTAGAGCGTAAGATACACGAAAGGGAACAAGTGGGAAGGAGGAATGACAGCACGCACACTCAGTGCCAGAACCTCACAGTGCAGCACACTTCTCACACAGCTCTTTCCAAGGGAGACGGACATTCAAAACAAGCACCACCAAGGCAGTCAGCTCTTTTCCGTCAATGCGTTTGGCAGAGCAATTGTGTATCCTCCCACACAAAATTTGAAAGGGA
>NW_007025455.1:0-886 GCF_000164805.1 Carlito syrichta
CTCCACCCCAGCGATTGTTGGATAGGTAAGTCCCCCTCCCCCAAACAAAAAAGCCTAAAACTTGCCACTGGAGGGAACTGACCTAAAATCCAGCCCCTCCGGCCCCCAGGTGAGGGGGAACACATCCCACCTCGGCCTTCATGACCACCATGGACCCTAAAGTCTTCCTCTTCAAGGAAGACTTTATCTCTCTCAAACTTTAAAAACTTCCGCAGCTGCCAGGCTGCAGCAGGCCCCAGGGGTCCCATGTCTGCTAACCCACAGCGGTTTCCGTAAAATTCTCTTTCTCTTCCTCTCTCTCTCCCCCCACTAAGGAATCCCACAGCTGCCAGGCCACAGTGGACCCCAGGGGTCCCACATCTGCTGGCCCACAGCGGATTCTAAAGGACTCCTATATCTGTTGGGCAACAGTAAACCTCAGAGTTTTCACGTCTATTGCCCCGCAATAAGCCCTGTTCGACCAGCAGGAATCTCGAACATGCTCCCACCCACTGTCCGGTCAAGTGCTTTCTGTCTGGTCCAAAAATCCTTACACAAGGTGCCTTGACCCCTCGGTTCTCCAGGAGAACCCTGGCTGTGCCAAACCTCTGTGATGACCGACTTTGCCACAGCCACACTTCTTGGACAGCCGACTCTTTAGGGGATGCCCCGTTTAGTCCACCTGTCCTTCCATGGGAGGTTCGTCATCCTGCCAGCCGATTCCCATCTTAAATGCCTCTTAAACAATCTGCACACAGGACTGGCCAACATATCCCTTAGACAACCAAAATCAGTGGCCTATATAATTTCTGTGAGCGTTCAAAACGGTGGGTGGAGATTTCCTAGTTCAGTCCTTTCTCTCCTCCATAAACACTCCCTCTATAGCTTCTCTCCCTCCCACTGTCCC
>NW_007025456.1:0-828 GCF_000164805.1 Carlito syrichta
AAAAAAAAAGAGGCCAGGTTCGGTGGCTCAGCCTGTAATCCCAGCACTTTGGGAGGCCGAGGTGAGTGGACCGCCTGAGCCCGCAGGTTTGAGACCCGCCTGGGCAACTTGGCCAGACCTCATCTCTACAATAAATCAAAAATTGGCCAGGTGTGGTAGCGCGCACTTGTAGTTCCAGCTACCTCGAAGGCTGAGGTGGAAGGATCGCTGGAGCCCAGCAGGTCGAGGTTGCGGTGGCCAGGAACGGCCATTGCACTCCAGTCTGGGTGACAGAGTGAGACTCCAACTCAAAAAAAAAAAGAAAGTCAGAAGTCTAAAGATTACTAGCACTTGGGGGGACTAACACGGGAGGATACCTTGATGCCAGCCTGGTTAATTAAACAAGACCCCGGCTCTACAAAAAGATAAAAAGCTTAGCTGGGTGTAGCAGTGCATGTCTATAGTCCCAGCTATTCAGGAGGCTATGGCAGGAGGATTGCTTGAGCCTAAGAGTTCAAGGCCTCAGTGAACCGCAATCATGCCACTGCACTCCATCCTGGGCAAGAGTGAAACTCTGTCTCAATAAATAAATTATTAAATAAATACATAACTCGATGTAACATTTTTTTGGTATATTCATTCATTCACATAATGCAGTGCAAATATATAAATAATGCAGTACTTGAGAATTGCACAATTCCATTGATGAAGATCTTGCTTTGCTTGATATTATAAACCATCCATTTTATGACATGATGCAGACTCAGCCTTCATTTTCTATAAGAATTTAATCATGAGACTACAATTTTTGCCCAGTATTACTATACCACATTGAAATATTCAGCACCC
>NW_007025457.1:0-661 GCF_000164805.1 Carlito syrichta
AGTCAGCTGAGAAGGCAACTGGCTAGCTACATAGCTTTCTCGTTAAGTCAGCTGGCTAGACAGCTGGGTAGCTAGATAAGTCACATAGTTAATTCAGCTGGATAGTCAGGTGGCTAGCTATGTAGCAAGCTAGTTAATTCAACTGGCTATAAACAGGCCAGCTAGTTAAGACAGCTAGTTAAGTCAGCCAGCTAGCAAACTGGCTGGCTAGGTAGTGACCTAGTTAAGGCAGTTATTTAACCAGTTGGCTAGGTAGTTATGTCAGCGAATTAAATCACCTGGCTATCCATGTGGATAGAGAGATAGAGGGCTAGTTAATCAGCTGGCTAGCTGCCTGGTAATCTAGTTAAGTCAGCCAGTATAGTCACCAGACAGGCCAGCTGCCTAGCTCGTTAATCAACTAGTTATGTAAGCTGGCTAACCAGTTGACTACCTATTTAAGTCACCTCGTTAAATCAGTTGGCCAGCCAGCTCACTGGCTAGTTAAAAAGCTAGTTAAGACAGATGGCTAGACAACTGACTAGCTAGTTATTTCAGCTAGTTAAGTCAGCTTGCACTATGTAGATAAGTAGAAAAGTCAGTTAGTTATATCAGCAAGCTAGCTAGTTAAGTCAGCTAGTTAAGTCACCTAGCTAGGTAGTTAGCTAGCTAGGTATCTAGC
>NW_007025458.1:0-719 GCF_000164805.1 Carlito syrichta
CCTTTCTGTGTGTCACAATTCTTTGCAATTTACTCGGATCTCTGGGTTCCCAGCACGCACCTCTGGCTTGCCAGCCCTGGCAGTGCTGCTGTGCCACCCTGAGCCTCTCCACCCTCACCCTGTCCATCTGTACCCTAAAACCTGTGACCCTGCTGGCCATCTGGGGAGCTGAAAAGAGCCTTCCAGTTTCTCCAGGTTTTACCAAGAAACAAAAAAAGATCCCAAGCAATACTTCAGATTCCACTACTTTCGGAATTTATTCAGCAAACGACCCTGCACTCTTAAGACAGCTAGTAGTTATCAACTGATTTCAAATCACAAGTTTTCTTTTAAGGTCATGTGTAGAAGTTAGTTTCATTCTGCCCTATTTTTGCCCACCATAAAAATTAATCTTTTTACAAACTGCCTAAAATTGAACTTATTTATGTCCTGGGAAAGGCATGTCCAGATAAATGTTTGTATAAGCTATGGAGAGAATTAGACTACCCTAGTGACAATGTAAAAAAAAAAAAAATCAAATTACCACCCCCACAACCAATCAAAAGACAACTGGAAACACCATTGACCTCTAGGGTGGAAACAGCCTTCTTAGGCCCTTCAGAAAAAGCCTCTCTCCCCAGGCCGCAGGCCTTTGGGCTCACCCCGTGTCAAAATCAGGGAACCCTGCACATCTTCCAACACACTGCCTGGCCACACACACAGCGAATAGGTGTGGAATC
>NW_007025459.1:0-758 GCF_000164805.1 Carlito syrichta
CGCCTTGCTCGCCAGGTGACTAGTTAAGTCAGTTCACCAGTTCACTCGCTTGCAGGCCAGCTAGTTAAGGCAGCTCACCTATTGGGTCACTCGCCATCCAATTAGATAAGTCAGCTCACCAGTCGGCTCACTCTCTGGATGACTTGTTAATTCTTCTGACCAGTTGGCTCACTCGCCGGCTGACTAGTTAAGTCAGCTGACCAGTCGGCTCACTCTCAGGCCAACTAGTTAAGTCAGTTGACCAGTCGGCTCACTCGCCAGCCAACTAGATAAGTCAGCTGACCTGTTGGCTCATTCGCAGGCCAACTCACGAAGTCAGCTGACCAGTTGTCTTACTCTCCAGCCGACTAGTTAAGTCAGCTGACAAGTTGGCTCACTCGCCAGCTGACTCACTAAGTCAGCTCACCTATCGGCTCATTCGCTGGCCAACTAGATAAGTCAGCTAACCGGTCGGCTCTCTATCTGGCCAACTAGTTAAGTCAGCTAACCAGTTGGCCGACTAGTCAACCAACTTGTCAGCTAACAAGTTAGCTCAGCTAAATAGTTGGTTGACAAGTTATGTCAGCTAACCTGTCGGCCAACTAGTTGGCTAACTAATTTGGTCAGAAAACCAGCAGGCAACAAATTAACCTTGCTAAATAGTGGGGCCAACTTGTTAGTCAGCTAGTTAACCAAGCTAACTAATCGGGCCGACTTGTTAAGTCAGCTGACAAGTCGGCCAAGTAGTCAGCCAACGTGTTAAACCAGCTAATTTGTCA
>NW_007025460.1:0-776 GCF_000164805.1 Carlito syrichta
AAGTCACCTAGTTAAGTCAGCTCACTGACCAGAAGGTTAGCTAGGTTGTTAGGTTGTTAAGACAGCTGACAGGTCAGCAGGCTATGTAGGTTGTTATCTAGTAAGGTCAGCTGGCTAGCCTGCAGCATTTAGTTAGGTCACCTAGTTAAGTGAGCTGGCTATCCAACTCTCTAGCTAGGTAGCTAGCTAGTTAAGTCTGCTGGCTAGCCCGCTGGCTACTTCATTAAGTCAGCAAGTTAAGTCAGCTGGCTAGCAACGTAGTTAGGCAATTAAGTCATCTGGATAGTCAGCTGGCTAGCTAGATAGCTTGCTAGCTATGTCAACTGTTCAGCCAGCTGGCTAGCTATATAAGTCACCGAGTTAAGTCAGCTGACTAGCGAGCTGGATAGCTAGGTATCTTGCTAGTTAAGTCAGCTGACTAGACAGCTGGCTAGCTAGATAAGTCACCTAGTTAATTCACCTGGATAGCCTGCTGTCTAGATATGCAGCAAGCTAGTTAATTCAACTGGCTAAAAAGCAGGCCAGCTAGTTAAGACAGCTAGTTAGGTCAGCTTGCTAGACAGCTCTCTAGCTATGTAGAGACATAGTTAAGTCAGTTGGGTAGCAAGCTGGCTAGCTAATTAAATCAGCTAGTTGTCAGCTTGCTATCCAGGTGACTAGAGAGGTAGAGAGCTAGTTAACTAAGTTGTAAAACCAGCTGGATAACTAGTTAAATCAGCTACTTTAGTCCCCTGGGTTGGCCATCTGTCTAGCTCGTTAGTCAACTTAAGTCAGTT
>NW_007025461.1:0-718 GCF_000164805.1 Carlito syrichta
ATTCAGAACCATATTTGGCCTGGATGATTTATCTAAAAATGGTTTTTGAGGTTGAATCATTTCATGCAACACTGGCATATGATAAGCACTTTTGCATCAATAGGAATTGATGTCAAACCTGTGGAGGGAAAGTTGCCACTCATTATGATAATCTTGAGACATTGTGATGTCATGATGCTTCATATAAACAAAAAATAATAATAAAAGGCATAAAAACTAACACTCATAGTAATTGGATGTCTGTTGAAAAAAACTTCTTGCAAAACTTAAAAACTGGAAGAGCATACATCTTTATGCTAACTTTTTGTTTTCTTTTATGTCTACCAAAATATTTTCATTTCAGCAAGAATAAATGCTTTACTGTTAGACTTTGATGTAAGAGATGTGTAATAAACGACACCTCATTTGACTATTACGACGATCTTATGAGGCAGATATTCTTGTTATTTTTAATTTTCAAATAAAGAAACAGAAGAACAGAGAGCTTAACTAATTTATGCAAGGACACACAACCTGCGGGGATGGCAAAGACAGTGGATCTCCATAATCTGGAGAAACATGCTTATAGAGTTATCAATTTTTCTGTAGTATCCCCTAATTATACTATAAACTCATCAATAGAAGGCCCACGTTTCATTTGCCTTTTTATATTTAGTTATTTTAAAAATTTATGGAATAAAAACATTTCCAAAATTATCACAGTGTTTGTGTAGGGCTC
>NW_007025462.1:0-747 GCF_000164805.1 Carlito syrichta
ACCAACAGTTACAATGATAAAATCATAAGTCAAAATGAGCGAAAGAGAGAAGTGTGAGAGGGATAACAGATATACATACCAGCTATCAGGTGAAAAACAGTCACAGGATCGGGAAGAAGTGAAGAAAGACACGTAAGAAAGATTGCCTAAGGAGTACTGATAGCTACACAGACACAGGTCAATAAAATCGAGAGACAGTGTAGGTCAGAAGGTCAACAACAGACGTGATCTAAACTAACAGTTACAATGATAAAATCATAAGTCAAAATAAGCGAAAGGGAGAAGTGCAAGAGGGAAAACAGATATACATACCAACTATCAGGTGAGAGAGAGACACAGGGCTGGGAAGAAGTGAAAAAAGACAGGTAAGAAAGATTCCCTAAAGAATACTGACAGCTAAACAGAGACAGGCCAAAAAAATCAAGAAACAGTATAAGTCAGAAGGTAAACACCAAACGTAATCTAGACCAACAGTTTCAATGATAAAATCATAGGTCAAAATAAGCGATCAAACTAGAGTCACTTCTGTGATCTCCGATTCCAGCCTCTCCCTTTTGTTTTTCGTTGCAGCATAGGGGTGGGGCTTTGTCTCCTGTTTCACACTGTTGCCTTAAAAGCTGAGGTAAAGTTTGTTGCTAGGTGGGCGGGGCAATGGAAGTCTGCCTGGAGAATGGCAAGGCAGTTTAGGCAGGTCTGTTTTTCTCCGCTTGTCTGGGTCCTTGGGGTTGGGGTCTCACGCTGTGTGCT
>NW_007025463.1:0-733 GCF_000164805.1 Carlito syrichta
CAAAGAGAATGGAAACCAGCAAGAGACAGTTCTGGGGCCCATAGCTTCTTCGAGCCCTGGTAGGGCTCAGGGACTCTCCTTGCAACTCATGGATGGTGAAGGATCTCACTGCAGGGTGGTAGGCAGCTCTTGGTCAGCCCTAGTCAAAACCAGCAGTTATCCTGAATCTCTGCTGGTATTCCTTGTGCCCTCATCCCTGGGTCTCCCCTGCAGCTGCTGCCCTTCTGGAGTATTACCCAGTTCAAGTCACACATCAGGAGTCAGACTTGTCTTATCTATCCTCTCCTGGAGACAAGAGTCCTGAGCCTGGTTCCACAGGGAAAACATTGGCATCGTCAGGACAACACACAAAACTCACATCCCTTCAAAGCCTGAGCTAGGGACCCCAAGTCCAGCTTCTCTACTATTTTCTGGCAAGTTCACTGCCTCCTTGGGACATACCTCTTCCCTTTGTTCTTCTGAGCTCCTTGGGTCACCTGCCAATCCCTTTTTCCCTGGAGACCTCATTCAAACAAAGCTCCTATCCTAAGGGCGCTGGGGGGTTTGCTTCCTTCCCTGGTCCCTCTGAGCCCACAGTTCTGTATATAGATGTCAAAAACCAAAAGAAGCAGAACCCGTGGAAGAATGGAGGCAGCCATCTTTACTTTTAAATCGCAGATACTAAAGTTATGATGCAGTTAGCATTCTTGTCTTCTCTAGCCTTCATCCCACTTATCTTGCTTTGAGAAGAACC
>NW_007025464.1:0-773 GCF_000164805.1 Carlito syrichta
AAGCAGAGCATGTGGTCATCAAGTCAGGAGGCTGTGCATCGCCAGGCCATTGCCGGACACTGATGCTGACTCCACCCATGCCCCAATTAAGTTCACCTCACTGGCACACTGAAAATGTCTTCCACCTAAATTACATACTTTTGCAAATTAAAAGCTCATGTGCAAATAACTCAGGAAGGTTCATTTATTTAACTGAATGCTTAAAGGGGATAATTTAACTCTCAGCAAATTGAGATGCTCCAAACACACACACACACACACACACACACTCATATATATGTATGTATCTATTTTCATTTGTCATATCTGAATATTCACATTCTGTTGATGGACATTATAAAACTTATACACACACACATAATAATTTGTTATTTATCTGTTTCTGGTCTAAACTTCCTTGTGAATCCCTTTAGGATGGCTATGGCAAAGTATTTTAAATTGCCAGTAAAAGTTTTAAAACTTTTTTTGTTTTTGTTTTTTTTAGTTAGAGTCTCACTGTGTTACCCAGGCTGGAGTGCAGTGGCACACTCATGGCCCCCCAGCATCAACTGGGCTCCAACGATCCCTTCACCTCAACCTTCCAAGTAGCTAGAACTACAGGTGTGTGCTACCATGCCCGATAAATTTTTTAATTTATTTATTGTAGAGATGAGGTCTCACCAAGTTGCCCAGGCTGGTCTTGAACCCACAGGCTCAGGCAATTCACTCGCCTCAGCCTCCCAAAGAGTAGGGATTACAGGGTGAGCCACTGACCCAGCTGTGATTTTTTAAAA
>NW_007025465.1:0-937 GCF_000164805.1 Carlito syrichta
TCAGACATGCAGAGTGTTTCCTAGATCTCCTTCATAAGAATCTATAACTATTTTCTTCATGTAAATTCAAATTCCTGCCAACTTTTAATTCCAGGATCATCCCACCCATCTTATCTTTCCCCACTGCTCTCAGCACACCCCTTCCTTTCAGACAAATCACAGGTATTAATGCAAGGCCACCTGGTGGTGATCTCTAATACTCAATGGCAGATGACTGAACCCATTCTGTGGAATATGATGGACTCTAGAAGAGTTTTGCTACTCACAGTGTGATCTCTGAACCAGTAGCATCTACATCACCTGGGAGTTTGTAAAAATTTGCAAAATCCCAGGCCCTTGTCCAGACCTCCTGAATTAGAACTTATATTTCAATAAGAACCTTTGGTTGACTATTGTGCATATTAAAATTTGAGAAGTTTTTCCAAAGAGATAGTATAATTTAATGCTAAATGACACATGAGAGAGCTACAATAGCTTTATTTGCAAGCATAGTCTCATTTTACAGTCTTTTTTGTTCTGAAATAAAAAGAAAAAAATTGTATTTTTTTTTCTTTTGTTGATTGACAATTACAGCATTTTGGTAATTAATTTGCACAATACTGACATTATTGCTATTTTTAAAAGCGTGCTTAGGATTCATAAAATTTTATTTTTTTGTTGGAGTATCACCCTGTTGCCCAGGTTGGAGTGCATTGGCATGCTCAGGGCCACCGTAGTCTCAACCTGCTGGGCTCTGGGGATCCTTCCACCTCAGCCTTCCAAGTAGCTGGAACCACAGGTGCACATTACCACACCCAGCTATTTTTTTAAATTTACTGTAGAGATGAAGTCTCACCCTGTTGCTCAGACTGGTCTTGAACCCCTTGGCTCAGGTGATCCCCTCACTCTGCCTCCCAAAGCATAAAATAATTTTTAAAATCAGTAACTGAATAGAAAC
>NW_007025466.1:0-581 GCF_000164805.1 Carlito syrichta
CTGCTTAGGGATGTTTGTTGCTGTCTGGTGAGGTGGAAAGCTTCTACTTCCAAATTAGCTATTGCTGGCTGGGGTCCATGGTTTATTTTGTCTGCCTTGTTTTCTAAGAGTCTTGTTATGTTTGCTTTATATATATTGCCCAGGGTTTTAGTTGTACTTAGTGAAAAGAATAGAGAAAAGTGTGTCTACTTCCTAGAAGTTGAAGTCCTCTTAGCTTTTTCTGCTTTAAAGCCTTCCCAAGGTATGAACTTAAGCATGGCTTTCCATGATTGTGAATTAAAATCTATTTTCAAAGAAAAAAAAAAGTGTATCTCCCCCCATGGTCTTATATGATACCCAAATCTTTCAAAATTGAGTTTAAAACATTTTAATTTTCTGTCATAAAAACTATGTATCAGTTACTCTGGAAAGGGTAGTAATTCAATCACTAAGAGCACTCACATCTGAGGACTAATCAATTGATCAGATATTAATTTCATACTTTTCAAAACAGCTTTGAAGTCAAGGACCTCAGTGTGAAACAGGCCTAGCTAACAAGAAATTTTTAATGATGAAATTATTATGTTTATGAAATAAAAAAT
>NW_007025467.1:0-1236 GCF_000164805.1 Carlito syrichta
CAATCGCATTCCTCTACACCAATAATAAACAAACAGAAACCCAAATAAAAAACACAATTCCATTCACAATAGCCACAAAAAAAAAATGAAATACCTTGGCATCTTACTAACCAGAGATGTGAAAGACCTTTACAATGAGAATTACAAAACACTGCTCAATGAAATCAAAGCTGACATGAATAAGTGGAAAAATATCCCATGCTCATGGATCGGAAGAATCAACATTGTGAAGATGTCCATCTTACCTAAGGCAATCTACAAATTCAATGCAATAACCATTAAATTACCAACAACATTCTTCTCAGACCTAGAAAAAACAACACAGGAATTCATATGGAAACACAAACGTCCAAGAATAGCCAGAACAATCCTCAGCAAAAAAAAAAACAAACAAAGCAGGTGGTATCACAATACTAGATTTCAAACTTTACTATAAAGCTACAATCATCAAAACAGCTTGGTATTGGTACAGGAACAGGCATATAGATCAATGGAACAGAATTGAGATTCCAGAAGCAAAACCTCAGTTTCTCAACAAACTCATCTTCGACAAAGCCCCTGCCACCTACCACTGGGGAGAGGAGAACCTATTCAGTAAATGGTGCTGGGAAAACTGGCTGACCACATGCAGAAGATTGAAAAAGGACCCCTATTTATCCCTATGCACAAAGGTTAACTCCAAATGGATCAGAGACCTAAATGTAAAACCTCAAACCATAAGAACCTTAGAAAAGGAAGGAAATACCCTCATGGAAATCGGAACTGGCATCCAATTCCTGTACAAAACCCGAAACCTACAGATCATAAGAGAGAAGATAGACAAGTGGGACCTTATTAAACTGACAAGCTTCTGCAAAGCCAAAGAAACCATCAGGAGAGCAGGGAGACAGCCTACAGACTGGGAAAAAGCATTTGCCAACTCTAGATCTGACAAAGGCTTACATCCTGTATCTACAAGGAACTGAACATACTGAAATGAAGAAACAAGCCGGGCTCGGTGGCTCAGCCTGTAATCCCGCGCCTTTGGGAGGCTGAGGTGAGTGGATTGCCTGAGCCCGCGGGTTCGAGACCCGCCTGGGCAGCGAGACCTCATCTCTACAATAAATCAAAAAATCAGCCGGGCGTGGTAACGCATGCCTGTAATTCTGGCTACTCGGAAGGCTGAGGGGGAAGGATCGCCGGAGCCCATGAGGCGAGGTTGCGGTGGCCGGGAGCGGCCACTGCACTCCAGTCTGG
>NW_007025468.1:0-1026 GCF_000164805.1 Carlito syrichta
CCCGGCACTCTCTTTCTGTCAGATTCCCATCTTGTCTCTTCTCCATCAGCCTCTCCTTCCAACAGAGAGTAAACATCCCTCCAAATAAATAATAAAAACTGAACTTTTAGAAGTGGTGACCCTCAAATCTCACTTAGAAATTCTCGTTTTGACAAGATGTTTGCCAAAACTATTTCCCAATGTTTTTTTTGGAAAACCACCAAAGTCTAAATTACCAGCAACATAAAGTATAAATCAGAGGCCACGTTTTTTTCACAGTTAATGGCCTTGGGGAAAAGATGAACAGTTTTAAAATAGTAAATGAAGGGTGAATAATCCAGTATATTCCACTGATGATCGGAGTTCCCGCTGTCAAACATAAGTCCTGGCCTCCCACCCAGGCATCTTTCCCCTTGTGCTGTTCACACCGCACAGGGCCTCCATTCTGCCATGTTCAGATTCAAAAATAGAGTTCACATTTGAATGTGTAAAACCACATGACTGAAAAGATCACCTGGAAAATTTTAACACCCACACGGTCTGTTTTACCCCCAAGTTTTTACCAGATTCTACAAGAATGGTAATGATCTCATGGCACATTCTGCATCTTAAACTGAAAAAAAGCAAAATGAAACAATCAATGGAATAATTCTGAAAGAAAATAAAGAAATGACAAAACCTGCTTTCAATGAATGAGTGTTCTGGATTGGACATAGTTAGTGCAAGCAGGAGATCTTGGGTGTCAGCCCAGGTTAGGAAAGCTGGTCTTGAGGGAACGGTTGATTTATTTCAATGAAACTGGTCCTGACTATAGGCACAACCTACTCAAACAAATGCAGCAAAGCTTCAGGATAAGGTGAAGATAATTATTTATTTTTCAAATCTATGCATGATTGCATTTATTTATATATGAAACTTCCAAATCTATTTTCAACTAAGTGATTTACACTCCATACACGTGTGGTGCACGTGCGTGCATGCACACACACACACACACACACACACACACATTGTCTTTCCTAATTGAAACATCCATGTCATAGAGGC
>NW_007025469.1:0-1095 GCF_000164805.1 Carlito syrichta
TGCTAAGTTATACTCTGCTAAAATGATCACACAGACTTTGGCTGCCCAAACATGAAACATATGTTTTTGTGAATGCAGCCTTTAAAGATTTTAACACAATCCAACTGGGAAAACAGTTAAGCTGTCATTCCAGGAAAAAATGATACAGACAGGCAAACAATTAAGCCTGTGTATGCCTGAAAATACAACACTGACATTCAAAGTGAAGACATTCAAAGTGGAGTGTGAGTGTATACACACACACACACACACACACACAAACGCACACGCACACACACACGTGTGCACACACACACATTTTAACTCCTTACTCAAAATCTATAGCAAGATCTTCTCCACATAGACAAGCAACTTTACCACGTTCGGTAGCCTATTTTAACTACTGATAAGATAAAGGGATGGCCTTTTCACATTTTTGGTCTGAATATAAAAGTAAGGAAAAGCAGAAGAAACATGAAACCTGGCCTTTACCCACTCTTTCTGAAATCAAAAGGACCTCATATAGGTAACACATACATATAAGCACAACTGATAGTAAAACCATAGCATGTATGTTTCACTAATCAAGAACATACTCATGAACAATTATGTATACATACTCTAGAATCATTAAGAACATAATTTTGATGAGCTTCAAATGTCAACGCAAATGAATCAGATACCTTTTTTAAAGTATTTTTCTTGTTTAGTAGCCAAACGCATTTGATAAGTGAGCCAGAAAAAGTTCACAATAAATCACAGGGCTAACAAATAAATTAGCATACGTCTAGTGACCATTATTAATCAGAATGACCTCCACACTACAATAGCTAAACCACTGGCTGATACACCACTGGAGAAATACCAATGCTAAGAATGAAAGAACAGGAGACGGGGCAAGATGGCGACGGCATAGGTGAACTGGTGAGATTCTCTGAACGGACCAAGACTGCAAACTGCTGAATAGACAGACTGTAAAGCAGAGGGAAAAGTGAACAAAACCAGAAGACCCTCATAAGGAAGAACAGGTCATTGCAGAAGAGAAATAAAAACAACCCCACCTTCCCTCAAAAACAGAATTGAAGAGGGGGAGGGAAAGGGGTAAAGGGAGAAAAG
>NW_007025470.1:0-800 GCF_000164805.1 Carlito syrichta
GAAATGAAGTTTCAATATTGCTCAACACAACCCATTCCTGAGAGAACTCTAAAAATTTGCTAGTTCCATAGCCCTTTTAAAAAATTGGCAACTGGAAGTTCTTGTGAAAATATTGTGATTTGTAATATATAGTTTTGTTTTCCTGACTACAAATTTTTAGAAGAGGAACCTAAACTCCACAGAAATGAAGCTTTGTAGAGACTAGGCCAGTGAAAGGCAGTGATTTAGAGCATGTGCAGAGGGACTAAGAGCATGGACACTGGGCTCACCCATACGCCACCATTCACTAGAATTTGGCATCTTTATTTAGTGACCTTAAGCATCAGTTTCTCAAATTATAAAATTAAATAAAAAGATACCAGTTATGCATATTTTATATAGTTGTTGCTAGGTGATCTAAAAAGCAGCTGAATCCTAGTAACAATTTATTACATATTATTGATCATTGTTTTTCTTATCTTTTAGGGAACTCTGAGCAATAGGCACCTTCCCCAGACTAGATAATAATCAAATCAATCTAATTCTTCTCAGAGCCTTTACATGAAGTGAAGAAAGAAGCAAAGAGCAATATGAAATTGAAGCAGAGTGGCGGCGACACAATACAGCAGAGTTGCTAGACTGGGAGGACTGTCACAGAGCTACTGTAACAGCGAGTGCCGCAAGGAATGATAGCCTCATTCTCCTGAGTGTATGACCATTGAACTTGTATTGTCTGCTCTTGTGCTGCAGGACATTCTCGTGGATGAAGCATTTGAATGCACTCAGCCTTATTTTCTTAGAGTTATACCTAGTGTCGCATA
>NW_007025471.1:0-419 GCF_000164805.1 Carlito syrichta
CCCGATACACCGGAAAACAAAGGCCCTCAGTCCGGCTTCTGTGAGCACAATTCCCGGTGCGCGCCAATGTCAAACCTCCCCAAGCGGGTCAATTTCAAACCTTCCTGCGTCAAAACTTCCCCTGCCTGTCAATTTCAAACCTGCAAGCCTCCAATCAGTACCCATCTTTGTTATGCGTCCAATAGGACCATAACATGGCATTGGCCCCACCCTACTCTCATGCAGCTCCTCCAATAGGAGCATAGCACGGCCCCTGCCAGCCCCTGTCGGGCTGATAAATACAGCCCTCTCCCCGCAACTCGTTCTTTCTCAGTCTCGGTTTCTCTCTCTCTTGGTCTCTGTTTTTCTCTCTCTCTTGGTCTCTGTTTTTCTCTCTCTCTTGGTCTCTGTTTTTCTCTCTCTCTCTCTGTCTCTGTTTC
>NW_007025472.1:0-4089 GCF_000164805.1 Carlito syrichta
AAAAAGAATGAAAGAAATCCATTCTCTTGCAAAACTTTTGCCATCATTTCTTCCCCCACTGACCCCCACATGTGAGGGTCCCCCAAGCCTGGCACCTTCCAGCCACAAACTCTAGTGCTCAGCCTCATCATCCCAGCACTTTGGGAAGTGGAGGCCAGCGGCTATCCCAAATACGTGGGCCAAGATCCACACGGGAACCTCGGCAAGACTCGTCTCTACACTCCATCCCAAATGACTGGGCATGGTGACGTGCGCCTGTCATTCCAGCTCCTCGGAAGCCCAGGGAAAGGCTCGCTGGAGCCCGGTGAGCCAAGGCTGGGACAGCGGGAGCGCACCAACACACTTCAATCTGGGCGATGAAGTGAGACTCCAACTCAAAGAAAAAATGAAAAAAGGAACAAAAAAGAGCATCTATATTTGTATGGAATTAGGATCATCATGAATAGACAGAGATCACTTAGGAAGGAGGCAGCAGACTTTGCTCTAGAGTTCCCGAAAGTCAGTGGGTTGGCACACATTCAGGCTGTGGCTTTGCTAGGCCAAGGCACGAGACTGCTGGATGCCAGGAGTTCAAGACCAGCCTGGGCCATGAAGCGAGACCTTGTCACTTCCCAGGATGCAAACACTGGAGTCTTGCCTGGTGGTGTCCATGGTACTAGCTACACAGGATGCAGTGGCCTCCATCCCGGGTCATTATTTGCATTGTCGCCAACGACAGAACTTGCGAGTCCAGGCTGGGCACCCTGGCTCACGGCTGTCAGCTCCGTGCCCTGGGAGCCTTAGGTGGGAGGTTGCCTGGGATCAGGGGTGGGAGACCAGCCTGGGCGACATCGAGAGACCTCGTCTCGGCAAGAGCTTCCCAAAATTGAGTCAGGCATTGTGGTCCCCAGAGTCCTGGCTGCATGGAGGCCACAGTGGGAGGACCTCCTGAGCCCCTTTGATCGAGGCCCCAGGAGCCAGAATCATGCCGCCTGCCCCAGCCAGGCCAACAGAGAGTTCAGCAACAAAAATATACGCCTCCTACATGCATCACGACAGGTGTCCATGACTCCCCAGCCATAGGTTCATGTGGTAAGGGGATGATGGAGTGATTGGGAGAGGAAGCAGTCCTACCCTCTCTCAAAGGTGGCAGACCAGGTGAATGGAACTTGAGTTGGCTGCGGCATTGCCAGTGTGCTTTGATAGCTCTGTGCCTGATGGCTGCCCTAAATCAGTCTGCCTGTTCTGTGAGCTCATATGCATCTTTGCTGTAGGGCATGTTTGTGGAGGGTAAGGGCAGGCCTTCTGGGACACGTGGATGAAGGCATGGGATGGTCGTACCTGGTGGCCACCTTTGAAACCTCTTGCAAATGACAGGTGGTAAAGTGAATTCTCTCTCCCATTCCTGAGGGTGTCTCCTTGCGCTTGGTGGCAGGCATGGTGGTGGTGGCGGTGGTGGTGATCATTATTATTTGGAGTCGGAATCCCACTCTGTTACCCAGGCTTGAGCACAGGGGCATGCTCACGGCCACCATGGACTCCATCTGCCGGTCTTAGGTGACCCTCCTGCACAGTGTTCCGGGCTGGTCTGAAACCTGCAGGCTCAGGCCATCCACTCACCTCGACCTCTGATGGGACGGGATGCCAGGCTGAGCCCCTGACTCTGGCCTGTGGTTGTGGTGGTGGTGGTTGTTATTATTATTCTGATTCGAAGTCACGCTCTGTCACCCAGGTTGGGAGCGCAGAGAGCCGTTTTCGGCCACTGCGGCCTCCATCAGCTGGACTCCAGTGATCTTCCCACCATGGCTGCCCGAATGGCCAGAATGACAGTCATGTGCCACTGTGCTCAGCTCATTTATTTGGCTTCTTGTGTAGACAAGGTCTCACCAAGATGCCCAGGCTTATCTCGAACCCAGGAGCTCAGGCCATCCTCTCACCTCAGCCTCCCAAAGAACTGGTGTGTAAAGCGTGAGCCCCCATGCCAGGGCTCCACACCCCTCTCAGGACCCACCATGAGGCCTTCTCCCTTCTGATGACACAGGAACCTGGAGAGGGTGGCCGGAGTTGTCCTCTCAGACCTCCCTGAGGGAGCACCTGGTGCAGGGGTGTGTCTCAGCTGGGGCGCCCACAACTCTGCCCACTTCATTCCCCAGGTTGGAACCGGTCGCTCCTCCCTGGGACCACCTCAGGGAAAGGGAGGGCATGACTCTCAAACTTTTGGGGGGGCAGGGACACCTGGGTGACCCACGACTGTCTCCTCGGCTCCCAGGGAGGGCGAGATGGGAAGATGACTGGAGCCCGGGAGCTCAAGACCAAGCTGGACACCATAGCAAGCCTCGAGCTCTAACACAAGCAAAATCCAGGAAACCTTGGATGAGGGGCAGGGCTCAGAGGGAGGATCACCTCTGGCACAGAGTTCAAGGCCAGGCAGAAAGACCAGGATGTTGACTAAATGAAAAGCATATGATCGCACCAGTTTGGAAGCCCAGGTCAAGACAATGGCCCATGTTGGGTGGTGTGAGAGCAGCCTGGGCAACCTAGTGAGGAAAGAAAAGAAAGGAATAAAGAAAGATAGAAACAAAGAATGAGAGAAAGAAAGAATGAAAGGAAGGAAGAAAGGAAGAAAGTAAAGGAAGAAAGAAATCCATTCTCCTGCAAAACTTCTTACCTCAGTCCTTCCCCCTGCTCTCCCACATACAAGCATCCCCCAAGCTCAGCACCCTCCAGTCCCAACTCCCACCAATGGCTGCCCTTCTTTGCTGTGAGAGTTCAATAGGCTCCCTGGCCTGGTTCCTCTGGCTCCCCCAATCCCATTTTTCCTAGCTGTAAAGTCAGTTGTCCTGTGAACACACCACACACAGTTGAGAATCTGTGTATGATTCTGATGGTTTTGGAGACAGGGTGTTTCTCTGTGGCCCCGGAAGCCTCAAAATTGCCAGTTCTTGCGATCATCGTGCCTCAGCCTCTAGTGTTGCTGGGATGATGGGCAACTTGACTCAAGAATCCCTGTTGGGATTTGTGCAGAGATGGCATCTACCTGCGTGACCCGCTATGGCCTATGCTAACCTTGGGTTCCTGGACTCCTGCCATCCTCCCACCTAAGCATTCCAGAGCACTGGGATTCCAGGCATGGCCTGCCATGTCAGGCCTTCTGGTTCATTTTTGATGAAGTTTGGAGGCCAGGCTTGGGGGCTCAGCCTTGTCATCCCAGCGCTTTGGGTGTTCAAGTCCTGCAGCCAGCCCGAGTTGTGTGCCGAGACCCACCTGGGCACCTCAGCAAGACCTCATCTCTACCTTCCATCAGTAATGAGCTGGGTGTGGTGGCATGCACCAGTCATTCTGGCCCATCGAAAGCTGAGGTTAGGCTTGCTGGAGTCTGGCAAGTCGAGGCTGTGGTGGCTGGGAGAGAAGCATCACTCACCACCCTGGGTGATGGAATGAGACTCCGACTCAAAGAAAAAAAGGAAAAGAGGCAAAAAAGAAGAACATCCATTTGTGTATGGAGTTGGTATCCTCATGAACAGAGATCATTTGGGAAGGAGGCCCCAGCCTTGGGTCTAGAGTTCCAGAAAGATGGTGGATCAGCAGACAATTGGGCTGTGGCTTTTGGAGGCCGAAGAGGAGGAAGACTGGAGCACGGAATTTAGAGATCAGCCTGAGTCATGTAGCCAGACCATGTCACTCCCCGGAACGCAAGCGCTAGCATCGTGCATGGTGGCGCCTGGGGTCCCAGCTACATGGGATGCAGTATACTGTGTCTGGGGTGTGCCTTTGCATCACACCCACTGACAACACTTGTGCATCCATTATGGGCACTGTGACTCATGGCAGTCAGATCCGCCTACTGGGATGCTGAGGCCAGAGCCTGCCTGAGTCTCTGGGTTGGAGATCAGCCCAGGAGATGTGGCCAGAACTCCTCTTGGTGAGAGGTCCGCAAAAACGAGTCATGCGTGGTGGCCCCAAAGTACTGGCTGCTCAGGGGACCTGGAGAGAGGACCACCTGAGTCCCACAGGTCGAGGCCTTGGGAGCCACGATCATGCCACCGCACTGCAGCCCCACTGATGGAGATTCTGAAGACAAAATAGACGCCTTCCACGTTCATCAGGACG
>NW_007025473.1:0-787 GCF_000164805.1 Carlito syrichta
GAGAATCTGTCAAAGGTCTCCTTACATTGATAAAAGCCTTGGGCAAAGTCTCAGGATACAAAATAAATGTACAAAAGACAATCGCATTTCTCTACACCAATAATAAACAAACAGAAACCCAAATAAGAAACACAGTTCCATTCACAATAGCCACAAAAAAAATGAAATACCTTGGCATCTTCCTAACCAGAGACGTGAAAGACCTTTACAATGAAAATTACAAAACACTGCTCAAAGAAATCAAAGCCGACATGAACAAGTGGAAAAATATCCCATGCTCATGGATCGGAAGAATCAACATTGTGAAGATGTCCATCTTACCTAAGGCAATCTACAAATTCAATGCAATACCCATTAAATTACCAACAACATTCTTCTCAGACCTAGAAAAAACAACACAGGAATTCATATGGAAACACAAACATCCAAGAATAGCCAGAACAATCCTCAGCAAAAAAAACAAAGCAGGTGGTATCACAATACCAGATTTCAAACTTTACTATAAAGCTACAATCATCAAAACAGCTTGGTATTGGTACAGGAACAGGCATATAGATCAATGGAACAGAATTGAGATTCCAGAAGCAAAACCTCAATTTCTCAACCAACTCATCTTCGACAAAGCCCCCACCACCTACCAATGGGGAGAGGAGAACCTATTCAGTAAATGGTGCTGGGAAAATTGGCTGACCACATGCAGAAGATTGAAACAGGACCCTATCTATCCCCATGCACAAAGGTTAACTCCAAATGGATCAGAGACCTAAATGTAAAACCTCAAACCATA
>NW_007025474.1:0-681 GCF_000164805.1 Carlito syrichta
TTCTGTCTGACTCTAGATTTCTGCTGGGCCTCCTCTAGTCCTAATCGCTAGAAATACAGTCTTGTTGAAGGCATTTTACAAGCTAGGAAAGCCATGGATGGAGAAAAGAGAAAAGGTTTTTTTCAGCTTCTAGCATACATCATCAATCAAGTGTTCACTGGTAACTCTACTGTAGCTCTGTGGTAGACCCTGGAGATAGAGTTGAAAGGCATCTCTTACCCCAGGAAAATACACAATGTAGCAGAGGAGAAAGCTGATTAAACCAAAAATTCAACAGTACAGGTAAGGGGTAAAACAAGGAGAGAGGTAAGATGAACATAAAATATTTTTGGATGGAAATGACACATGAACTGCAACTTCAAGGAGGAGAAAGGAACAGTCAAGTGGAGGAGGACTATTTCCAGGTCAAAGCCATAGCATTTGGAAAGTGAGGGAAGGTAGGGAGATGACCAGCCACAGGAACACAAGCCAAGTGGTCAAGTGTGGCTGAAGACCGAAGCCAAAGCAAGGAGATGCACCCAAAGGATTCAATTAAGGCAGAACATGAGTTAAATCCCATGACTTAAATACCACAATGGGGCATCTGTCCATTTTCCTGAAGGTATTGTAAATCATGAAAGAATTGTAAGCAAAAAGTTACATACAGATTTAGAAAGATCTCTGTGACTGTGTGAGAAGAAA
>NW_007025475.1:0-1711 GCF_000164805.1 Carlito syrichta
CAGACCAAGCCAGTATAATACTTGTGGCCCCCCCCATTCAGTGACGTGCCGTTTTGAGGAATGTCTCCCATGGAAGACTCTTGTTTTCCGGAAAGCAAACAATGGCTCTCGGGCCTCGTTGGCAAATGAAGCCGCAGAGCCATTGTATTCCGTGGGAGACGCCCGTGTCAAAAGAGAAAACTTTTCAGCATTCTCCGCTGAATGAAGCATGCTTGGCTACCCATGGCTGTGGAGATCTGGATCCAGTCAGTGCAGCACCTGAAGTTGCACTCTGGTCACCAAATGCTCCCTGCCTAGTATGGTGTATATGCAGGGGAGCTCTGAGAATCAGGGCGGAGAGCACGCACAAAGCCAGTGTATACAGACTGCCAGTGAAGTGCAGTGCAGCGCAGGCTTCAATAGCGTGTCCCCAGGAAGACCCAGCTTCACCCCCAGTGTAACAGAGGCTCTCCGTGCTTACTCAGCAATGAAAAGGGCACAGCCCTGGTAGTCCTTATTGGGTTTAAATGCCGTAGGGAAAAACAACTTCGAATTCTCCCCATCCACACATAATGCTCTCCTGCTCGTGACTGTGGAGCACTTGTGTCACTCATTGCGGCACTATGTCTTGCAGATTTCTCTCCGTGAAACACGGAGGTTTCACGCTCGTACGCAAAGGCCCTCTATGGAAAGGAACACAAATCAAGGGGAAAGAGTGAGAATGAGGTATTACAGCAGGCGGCAATGAAGAATAAGAGTCACAGCAAAGAGGTGACACTGCAGCACACATTGGGCACAGACTTAAGCCAGGAAGGTGCCCGTGCACCCCAGGCCCAAGAAAGGCCACTACGAACAGCAATCCACAGTCTCATTGCTTTCCCCTCACAGGAGAAGGTTTAAAGAAAGAGCAATCAGAATTCCCCCGGGTCACACAGAATGCCTTCCCACAAGTAACTGTGAATGTCTCAGATCCCTCACTGTGGCAGAGGGGAGATGAGCATTCCCGAATGGGAGAGGCTGACAAGCCGCACGCCAAAGCAGTCACCCTGTAGAGCGTAAGATACACGAAAGGGAACAAGTGGGAAGGAGGAATTACAGCACGCACACTCAGTGCCAGAAACTCACAGTGCAGCACACTTCTCACACAGCACTTTCCAAGGGAGACAGACATTCGAAACAAGCACCACCAAGGCAGTCAGCTCGTTTCCGTCAATGCGTTTGGCAGATCAATTGTGTATCCTCCCACACAAAAATTTGAAAAGGAGAAACATTTCAGAATGCACCCAGGGAATTCACCAAGTAATGCCTTCTTGCTCCACTGTGGGGTTCCCATCGCCCCCTGGGGGGCAGCGTAGAGCTGGACATGGGCAAAGCGTGTCCTATGAGAGAACTCTTAGGTCACACAGAGGCACTCTGCAGAGCCGAAGTCCAAAGGAGAAGGAAACTGCGAGACTCAGACTCATGTGTTGCAGCATGCACCAAGTGAGAATAACATAGATAGCCCATAAAGAGCGCTGCACATTTTGAAAAGCTCCTGCCCCAGGAAGATGCACATTGCACAACAAGCCTCACACAGGCCGTCTACGCTTATTCAGCAAGGCCAGCGCGAGAGTGACTGCATTTCCTAGCCTAGAGAAACGCCAAGGGGTAAAACGTTTTAGGGCTCAAGCAGAAGGCAAGCAGTGCTTTTCTACAAGTGAGTGTGGAGCACTCATTTCACTCAGTCTGACCC
>NW_007025476.1:0-795 GCF_000164805.1 Carlito syrichta
ATATAATAAATATCTGACATATAAATTCAAAGCATTTCTTATCCACACACACACACACACACACACACACACACACACACACACGCACATGCACACACACTCACATTGATGTGATATTCTTTTCCGTAATATATTTGAAAAGAAAAAAGACAAAAAATACCTTTACTATTTGTATTTGTCCATAAACCAGCAGCATCACTTAGAGCATGTTACAAATGCAAACAGCAGACCTACCCTTGATCTACACTGATGGGACTCTGCAACTCAAATAAATAAATAAATAAATAAATAAATAAATAAATAAATAAATTCAATGTGTCCATGTAACACAATTATTTAAAGTCACATGTTGAAAACACACTATTTTATTTTATTGTTTTGAGTTGTAGTCTCACTCTGTCACCCAGGCTGGAGGGCAGTGGCATGCTCCCAGCCACCACAGCCTCAACCTGCTGGGCTCAGATGATTCTTCTGCCCCAGTCTTCCAAGTAGCTGGAACTACAGGCATGTGCCACCATGCCTGACTAATTTTTTTTATTGATTTTAGTTGTCCAGGCTGGTCTCCAACACACAGACTCAGGCAATTCTCTCATCTTGGTCTCACAAAGTGCTGGGATTATAGACATGAGCCACCTTGCTGGCCACAATTTTATTTTTAGCCCAAATTGATTTAATTTAATTTTTAATCATTGCAAAATTAAGTCTGTTTTTTAATGCCAAAAGTAGAAAAAATGTACTTATTTGACATGGCATAATCAAATACCTTGGAAATTAAATGGATAAAAGTCTTTAGAA